>NC_091122.1:10840000-11140000 GCF_040183065.1 Periplaneta americana | reverse complement strand
ATTTAATCTTAGATCAGAGGTTAAATTGATCCTCGTTCTAGCTGAACTTGTAATTTTGTGTTATATAAAGTCTAATCTGAGATTAATTTTTCTCAAACTAAAGTCAACTTTGACTGAAGAAATTTCTCCGATTAAGTTAGATGATCCAAGTTCAGTTATTTATTTTCTGTTTGAAATATACGAGTGACAGATTGTGCAAATAAAATATCCATTATTATTAATATTAATAGATATGTTAGGTACATTTATATATATTTCTTTCAATTTCTTGCCTTAATACACAAACATTCTTATATTTTATAAGGCTCTATCGTGTTCAGCAGTATCACATAACATAACCTATAATTATATTATGTTTATAACAACCATTAATTATGAATGGATATGATAGGTACATTCATAAATGTTAAATTAACTGTATTACTAAACGAAAATTGTCGTTTTATAAAGCTTTATTATGTTTAGCAGTATCAAACACCATAACATGATAACAATTTGGAGAACGGTCAACCTTCTTCTTATTGTCCGCCATTATTTACAATGCACAAAACAAACCAGTGTCTCCAACAGAGTGTACGGAAAGTCGCCAAAAAGTAATTGGAAAGTCGCTAGATTTCTCATTATCAACAAAGAAAGATTCAATTTTGTCACTATGGGGTGCTAGAAAGGTCGTTAAATCCTTATCTCAGCCATATAACAGTTAAAAGAAATTGTCGTTGAAAAAGAGTTAAAGTCGCTGGATTGGCAACACTGAACAAACCTGTACAACATGGCCCGCGCATCACATACTTCACCTGTTTATGCGATGTTGTCAAATACTTTTCACGTGAACTTAAATTGCATTTGAACCAAGGTAATTTGATCGCAGAAAAGTTTTATACAATAGAAGAAGTGTCTGAACTCGGTTCACTTTCCGATCTTCGATCAAAGTTGATCTTTAGTCAGGGAGTTTTATACAATGGGGCCTTAGTGTTCTTCTTGATCCTAGGCGAAAGTTCATCGTCTTGCTAAGTCTACGTAATGTGTAGCCATCTGGTATCCGGTGGAAAAAGTCAAAATGTAAGCTCGAGTAAACATGTATGCAGAGGAATGCCAAAGAAGACGAGAATTGTATGACAATAATTAAATATTTAATTTGGTTGGAAGACTTTACCTTCTTATGAAGACGGCTACTGTCTCGTCCATTCGTTGAAATTACCGTGCGTGTCAGAGTTTCTAGGAAACGTAAGCGAGTTTAGTCAGGTGTGAAGGTCAGGATCGACCAGCAGAATGTAATGCCCATAGTTTAAATTTAGAAACAATTGCAATACCAAACAGTAATAATTTGGGTAATGATACTGTCTTGACCACTCGTTGGAGTCACCTTGCATTGTTCTTCCTTCGAGGAAGTGTGTGGGAGATGCATCGGTTGTGAAGGTCTTGGGAAGACAGTGCAGAATTTCGTAAGATTCTGTGACGTCAGTAAGATTAATCTCATTGTTGGAGTTTGTTTCATTCATTGAATAACGTTTATTGGTATGTTAACTCCATGTGGCATCAAATTACAGTGGATAAGGTTATATCTTTTGTTGCCTCATCTTTTCCACTTTCTTTCTTCTTTCCTTAATTTTAAACTTTGCTTTTTTTTTACCTGTAACTATATTTTAAAAATTCTTCACGTCTATTTTTATGTGTAACGCCTATAAATATTCGAACTACAATGATGGAAAAAAAGTGAAAGGATTTTGTGTAACGGAAATAAGACTCCGGTTGCCATGGAAATTCTTACGTCATATCCGAAAAAATGACAATGGGAACGACCTATATACAAGGAGAGTCCGCATATACAGTTAACTATACATATATATAACACGGGAAATTAAATATTTGTGAACTCTAACTGCCCTGTATGTTTCACAGGAAAAGTTATAAGAAAAGATGTTAAGAATCCAAAAAAAAGTTAATTTGCTTAACATTTTATACTTCTTTCTTCTACAGTCACTTGTTTTTAATTTCTGCTTCTATTTAGCATCGAGTTTTATGGGGCCGTGGCAGAGATAATACAAAATTAAATGACATTGTTAATACGTTATTTATTTAGTATCAAACTATTGTTAGAAAAAAGAGGAGAATTTAATTTAGAAAGCCGACCACACCACCTCATTCTAGTGCTGAGGTCATGGAAAGCATGGGGCTCTACCTCCATGCCCCTCAAGTGCCTTCATGGCATGTTACGGGGATACCTTTACCTTTACCCATATAGCTTTTATTGATTTTGTGAAAGCTTTTGATAAAGTCCGAAGAGACCTTTTATTCGATATATTACAAGATAAAAATATTCCAAATTTGCTATTACAAAATATAATATAAATCTACACAGACAGCAATATAAGTGTCAAAATAAATAACTGTATATCCGAAAGAAAATTAGTTAATAATGGAGTTCGACAAGGTTGTCCACTTTATTTAATATTTATATAAATTAAATTATTTTAAAATGGAACCAAATCTACACATCAGGAATCAAAATAACCAGTGCTCTAACATTAAATATCTTACTCTATGCCGATGATCAAGTCATAATTTCCAATTCAGAGGATAATTTACAAAGAGGATTATATACATTAAATAAAATATTAAAAGATTTTGGGATGGAAATTTCAGCACAAAAATCAAAAGTAATGGCATTTTTAGGACAAGACCCAGTCAGAAGTAAGATAATACACAATAACCAATTCCTCGAACAAGTACAAAATTTCAACTTTCTGGGTTGTGAAACATCTTATCAAAATGAAAAAGATGTTAACAAGAAAATGACCAAATTTACACAAATTCTAGGAATAATAAACAATACATTAAAAGCTAAATTAGTACAAAATCTACAAGAATAAAAATATATAATACACTAGCATTACCCACCCTTTTATACGGAAGCGAGATTTGGACATTAAAGAAAAAAGACATGAACAGAATCAAAGCAACGGAAATGAAATTTTTCAGGACAGCAGGATATACTCTTTTAGACCGAAAAAGGAATGAAGAAATTTTAGAACAATTAGAAGTAGAGTCAGTAGAAGAAAAAATCAGCAGTTACAAATTAAATTGGCTAGATCATGTAAGAAGAATGGAAAATTCAAGAATCCCAAAAATTATGATGCAATATAAACCTAGAGGACATCGTCGACCAGGAAGACCTTTAAGAAGACTGCTAGATGGGGCCGAAACAGGTCTACAGAGGCCTAATTCGTGAAGGATGATGATGATGATGTTAATACGTTAGAAAAGTCAAAATCGAGTCTGCATTTTGGAATTTTATTTCATTAATTTCTCTGAATCTATTAAGAAAATAAAACAGTTTTCAGAGCATTTCGATGTATTTTAGTCCCTTATCATTTTCCTTATAAACTCTGTCTGTGAAACGTACATGGAAAATAAGTAGTTTTCTTTTGTAAATTGAGTTTTGATCAGGACTTTTATAGTAGCTTGAAACAGAATCGCTGTTGGTTGGATTTGAATCCACGAATTTCTGATCTAAAAACAGTCTTCTTTATTTCTGCGCTAGATCACTGAATTATGTAGTCGATTTGAAAAATTATACTAAAAAAATTGTTTTATATTTCAGATGTATACCGGATAGCGTATCTCGTTTGTTTGTATCATAGAGGGCTTAGTAATGTCCAGTATTAATAACTGCACGTAGTTGGCCTTGGTTGTTATGGAAATCTTTAACGTCACTTTCATTTGTTTATACGAGTGTCATACACGTACTGTATTGAACATTTGTGTGGACTAAATGTGGAATTTGGTGCTTTGAAGTGTTAATAATAAGAAAGTGCAAGAGATATGAACATCGCCTTCGCTTCGGAAGAGAAAGGGCAGTGCTGGATCAGTTTTCTCTGCATATTAGTGCTTCAAGTCACGGATTTTGTGTTCAGAAACGTGTACTCTTTTCGTGTTGGACCGTAATTTAAAGCATTAACATTTTGATCGTGTTTAAATGGTCAAGGCAAATTTGGTGAGATGTTTTCGTGGAGTAGCAGGCAGAGGTCGCTGTTCCTCACGACCAGCCATCTCTACGACAACAGGCCTTTCGTATCGGCGTACGAGCTGCAGCAACAATACAAGACGGTAAGCACAATGCACGTGTCTTATGGTACCCATCCTGTCAAAGCGATTTTCTCTTCCAGTCTGTCAAACGTGGATTTGGGTCTATATTGTAGAGGAAATTGTGTGACGATGCACTGAATAAGTTCGAAGGTTTTCATGAAAATGTTTTTTTTTTTTTTTCCCCCCCCACAAAAACTGTAGTACGAATATTAGGCTTATACAAAATGAGTGATTCAATATAGACGATAAGCTTGGGCGTGTGTTCGAATTTTGCTTGGACCGTTTACCGAATTTTATTTTATTTTCGAGATTTTCCACCAACCGTGAGGCGAATATCGGGTAATCTTTTGCAGATTTATTTTATTTATTTTATCCTTATTTATTTATTTATATATTTATTTATTTATTTATTTATTTATTTATTTATTTGTAATTTATGTATTTCTTTATGTACGTATTTATTTACTTATTCATGTATGCATGCATTTAATCATTCATTTATATATTTATGCATTTATCTATTCACTTATGTATTTATGCACTTATTTATTCATTTCTTTATTAGTTTGTTTATTCTTTTATTCATTCATTCATTTTAATAGCCACCGGCGTGGCTCCAGTCGGTTAAGGCGCTTGCCTGCCGGTCTGAAGTTGCGCTCGGGCGCGGGTTCGATCCCCGCTTGGGCTGATTACCTGGTTAGGTTTTTTCCGAGGTTTTCCCTAACCGTAATGTCAATGCCAGGTAATCTATGGCGAATCCTCGGCCTCATCTCGCCAAATATCATCTCGCTATCACCAATCTCATCGACGCTAAATAACCTAGTAGTTGACACAGCATCGTTAAATAGCCAACTAAAATTAAAAAAGTTCATTTTAATCATTCCTTTATTTTATTATCTCATTTATGTTATTTATGCAATTATTTATATATATTTTATTCTCTTTGTTTATTTATTGCATTAATTTTTATTTATTTCCTTGATTATTTGTTTATTTTTTCTTTGTTTAATTATTTACTTATGTATTCACTGTTTATTTAGGCTACTTTTTTACTTACTTACTTGCAAATGGCTTTTAAGGAACCCGAAGGTTCATTTCCGCCCTCACATAAGCCCGCCATTGGTCCCTATCCTGTGCAAGATTAATCCAGTCTCTATCATCATATCCCACCTCCCTCAAATCCATTTTAATATTATCCTCCCATCTACGTCTCGGCCTCCCCAAAGGTCTTTTTCCCCTCCGGTCTCCCAACTAACACTCTATATGCATTTCTGGATTCGCCCATACGTGCTACATGCCCTGCCCATCTCAAACGTCTGGATTTAATGTTCCTAATTATGTCAGGTGAAGAATACAATGCGTGCAGTTCTGTGTTGTGTAACTTTCTCCATTCTCCTGTAACTTCATCCCGCTTAGCCCCAAATATTTTCCTAAGCACCTTATTCTCAAACACCCTTAATCTATGTTCCTCTCTCAGAGTGAGAGTCCAAGTTTCACAACCATACAGAACAACCGGTAATATAACTGTTTTATAAATTCTAACTTTCAGATTTTTTGACAGCAGACTAGATGGTAAAAGCTTCTCAACCGAATAATAACACGCATTTCCCATATTTATTCTGCGTTTAATTTCCTCCCGAGTGTCATTTATATTTGTTACTGTTGCTCCAAGATATTTGAATTTTTCCACCCCTTCGAAGGATAAATCTCCAATTTTTATATTTCCATTTCGTACAATATTCTGGTCACGAGACATAATCATATACTTTGTCTTTTCGGGATTTACTTCCAAACCGATCGCTTTACTTGCTTCAAGTAAAATTCCCGTGTTTTCCCTAATCGTTTGTGGATTTTCTCCTAACATATTCACGTCATCCGCATAGACAAGAAGCTGATGTAACCCGTTCAATTCCAAACCCTGCCTGTTATCCTGAACTTTCCTAATGGCATATTCTAGAGCGAAGTTAAAAAGTAAAGTTGATAGTGCATCTCCCTGCTTTAGCCCGCAGTGAATTGGAAAAGCTTCAGATAGAAACTGACCTATACGGACTCTGCTGTAAGTTTCACTAAGACACATTTTAATTAATCGAACTAGTTTCTTGGGAATACCAAATTCAATAAGAATATCATATAATACTTTCCTCTTAACCGAGTCATATGCCTTTTTGAAATCTATGAATAACTGATGTACTGTATCTTTATACTCCCATTTTTTCTCAAAAAAATCTTTTTTACTATTTGCCTATTTATTTACTATTAATTAATTAATTTATTTATTTATTTTTTAATTTATTTAATGTGCTTCCGGATGTTTAGGAAGTAAAACAATTCTTATTTTTATTTATACAGGCCAGATCTCTCCTATTAATAGGCTACACGTGATGGGCAATAGTATTATTATAAGATAAGCATAACAAAGTTTATTAACAGATGCCATTAAACATATAAAATCAATCAATTAAAAAGTGAAATTAAAAAAAAAAAACTTTATTGTACCGGGAGGCGAACTCAGAACTTATGGCGTGGAAAATAGACATCTCACTCCTCACAAAGTTGACTGCATTGCAGATGGACGTCTTTCAATACATAAACATCACATGAATGCCTTCAACTGCATTACACGTGTGAACCTCCCGGTAAAATTTCGATTTGCAATAACCAATATTCGGCCCATTATATTTTTCCCGCGAAATGTATGCAAGGAATCACCCGTTCTATTATATCTCGATTAGTATTGGCGATTACTGGAATCGACTGTGAAAAGAGGTGTATTTGCCAAGGAAAAGACTTCTGATCACATTCTTTGTAATGGAATTTGGACGAGTAACGTGTAAGTTCGGAAAATACGCTCAAAATTAATGTGATATATTATTATCCATTCATTACAGCGTTACCCTTGTATTGGTAATAGCCGAATTGTTGGCATTGACGTAATTTCTGATAAGGGACGGTATATTACTTCAGAAATCGAACCTGTATTGCACTGATTCAGGAGTAACGGTGATTGAATGGCTATATTACCTTACGGGAAAGATTTTCCGCCCACTTTGGGCAGGTTCGGTGTTTGAACCAGTAACTGTACAAAGCGTGGTTCGTGGGCACACTGGGTGACCTGCACACCATCCTGATGACATGTTACTGTCCTCCATGAAAACATGGCTAGCTAAAATAAATCTTGACAAAGCCACCTTCACTAATATAAAGGTTACTTACTTACTTACTTACTTACAAATGGCTTTTAAGGAACCTGAAGGTTCATTGCCGCCCTCACATAAGCCCGCCCTTGGTCCCTATCCTGTGCAAGATTAATCCAGTCTCTATCATCACACCCCACCTCCCTCAAATCCATTTTAATATTATCCTCCCATCTACGTCTCGGCCTCACTAAAGGTCTTTTTCCCTCCGGTCTCCCAACTAACACTCTATATGCATTTCTGGATTCGCCCATACGTGCTACATGCCCTGCCCATCTCAAACGTCTGGATTTTAAGTTCCTAATTATGTTAGGTGAAGAATACAATGCGTGCAGTTCTGTGTTGTGTAACTTTCTCCATTCTCCTGTAACTTCATCCGAAATGGAAATATAAAAATTGGAGATTTATCCTTCGAAGAGGTGGAAAAATTCAAATATCTTGGAGCAACAGTAACAAATATAAATGATACTCGGGAGGAAATTAAACGCAAAATAAATATGGGAAATGCCTTTTATTATTCGGTTGAGAAGCTTTTTTATCATCCAGTCTGCTGTTAAAAAATCTGAAAGTTAGAATTTATAAAACAGTTATATTACCGGTTGTTCTTTATGGTTGTGAAACTTGGACTCTCACTTTGAGAGAGGAACATAGGTTAAGGGTGTTTGAGAATAAGGTGCTTAGGAAAATATTTGGGGCTAAGCGGGATGAAGTTACAGGAGAATGGAGAAAGTTACACAACGAAGAACTGCACGCATTGTATTCTTCACCTGACATAATTAGGAACATTAAATCCAGAGTTTGAGATGAGCAGGGCATGTAGCACGTATGGGCGAATCCAGAAATACATATAGAGTGTTAGTTGGGAGGCCGGAGGGAAAAAGACCTTTGGGGAGGCCGAGACGTAGATGGGAGGATAATATTAAAATGGATTTGAGGGAGGTGGGATATGATGATAGAGACTGAATTAATCTTGAACAGCATAGGGACCTATGGCGGGCTTATGTGAGGGTGGCAATGAACCTCCGGGTTCCTTAAAAGCCATTTGTAAGTAAGTGGTCATGTATTAATTTAAAATAGCGAAAAGCATGCAATCAATTTTTTAGTTGTATTGTGGCAGGAATAGTATATTACGATGCAAGGTTGGGAAGTGATTCCAGCGATATTTCACCATTTAATTAACTTATTATTCCCAGATGAATTTTAGCAGCAATCGAAAAGTATTGGGAATAAATTTGAATAAGGAACAAAAAAAAAAAAAAGTTTCCTTCCCAGGCAGGATTCGAACCACGAAAGTCTTAGTTACCAGTCTATCGTGCTCTGGAGTGACCAAGGCTCTGAAATCAGCTACTAGGTTCGGTCCGGTTTTTTTTTGCCACTACTGTACATCATGATGCTGGGTGAGCATCGATCCCATACACTGACTGAAATTTCAAGAGAAAATTCCTTCTTCGTCTGGATTCAAACCAGCACTCATTCTGTAACAGCAGTGAAGGCATGATTCCTTAGATCACGACGCCTTGGCGCGGTATACAGGGTGAGTAAAAAGTATGTAACAATGCTTGTAACTTTATTTCTAATTTTATTAAGAAACTATTCATACAAAAGTTGAAGGGTATCAAAGAAGGAATATTTTGGACATATTTTCAAATATTATGTTTTTTATTTATAAAGGGTGTAATAAATTAACTTTTATCTGCAATTGTTTAATTCAAAGCCTCCTCAAATTTATGTACTGAAGCATTAAAATTTCCCATTATTTAGTACACATACATTGTCATCAAAAGACGTAATTTATAAACTTACTTACTTACAGACTTTTAAGGAACCCGGAGGTTCTTTGCCGCCCTCACATAAGCCCGCCATTGGTCCCTATCCTGTGCAAGATTAATCCAGTCTCTATCATCATATCCCACTTCATTCAAATCCATTTTAATATTATCCTCCCATCTACGTCTCGGCCTCCCCAAAGGTCTTTTTCCCTCCGGCCTCCCAACTAGCACTCTATATGCATTTCTGGATTCGCCCATACGTGCTACATGTCCTGCCCATCTCTAACGTCTGAATTTAATGTTCCTAATTATGTCAGGTGAAGAATACAATGCGTGCAGTTCTGTGTTGTGTAACTTTCTCCATTCTCCTGTAACTTCATCCGTCTTAGCTCCAAATATTTTCCTAAGCACCTTATTCTCAAACACCCTTAATCTCTGTTCCTCTCTCAAAGTGAGAGTTCAAGTTTCACAGCCATACAGAACAACCGGTAATATAACTGTTTTATAAATTCTAACTTCCAGATTTTTTGACAGCACACTGGATGATTAAAATTTTCTCAACCTAATAGTAAGAGGCATTTCCCATATTTATTCTGTGTTTAATTTCCTCCCGAGTATAATTTATATTTGTTACTGTTGCTTCCAGATATTTGAAGGTAATTTATAAATGCCAACAAAAATATGATTTTGTACGTATTGAGACCTCAATAATCCAAAAATGGGGAAATAAGTACATGGTGCCATAAAGAAAGGTATAGTATTTGGAAACATGTTCAAAATTGCCCTTCTTTGATACCCTACAACATTTGTGCAAATAGTTTCTTCATAAAATTATAAATAAGAAAGTTACAAGAATTGTTCGATACTTTTTACCCACCCTGTATAGCTTTGTAGTAACTAAAAATTTACAAGATGTAAGTTGTTACTGCACTAAAAATTGTCTTGTAATTTAGCAAGTGTCCAACGTAATGCATTTGTAGTTGTGTTGAGACTTTTAGCTCCTTAAAATATTGCATTATAATCTTTGACAGTATTGTTTCTTTACTCTACTGTACACAAATTTTAACATTTTTCTGAAATGTTGTACTACAGAATCTTCACTTGTTATTCATAGCCAATGTATCGTATATCAGATGTTTTTTTTACAGGTTTTCCTCGTTCCCAAACGTTTTATGGCGGCTTATCTTCAGTTAGTGCGCTGGTATCTGCTGTCGTTGCTAAGTTACGT
The DNA here is from genome assembly GCF_040183065.1 of Periplaneta americana. Classification (NCBI taxonomy): domain Eukaryota; kingdom Metazoa; phylum Arthropoda; class Insecta; order Blattodea; family Blattidae; genus Periplaneta; species Periplaneta americana. Next base: position 11,129,723 of record NC_091122.1, on the reverse strand, counting down.
AACATGTCATCCTGCTCAGACAATTGAATATCGCGGTCATTAGGACGAGATTGTGGGAGAATGCGGCAATTAGCCGTGGGATCTGAAACGGCGGAGAACAAAACCGTGGTAATTTTAGTTTTTCAAATGAGCTACTTTACCAGGATAGGAAAAAATAATGCAACGTTTTGTGTTCACGCCGAAAACAAAAGTGGAAGAATGCGTGCTCCATTATATTCTCTGCAAATTAGCGCATCGTACATTGGTGGCAGATGGGAACAAAAGACAACCGTGGGTACAAAATTAAACAGTTGAAGCTCGTTCTCTCGATATTGTTTTCAGGCCTTCAGATTATGGCTTGTGTGTACCATCACTTTCGTTGCACTGCTGTAGATATTTGGAATGTCGTATCTGATATGACTTCATATGACATGTATGTCACATGATGTCATGCTAATTTGCATAATGTTACGAAAAAAAAGACATGATATTTATCAAATGCCTACAATTACTTGTAACGACTGTATGCTGTTTTTGACAACTCCACTTTAAATATGGCTTCGTTTGGTTTCAAAAAACAGACAAGTCCACTTTATAAATGGCTTCCTTTGGTTTCAAAAACAGACAACTTCACTTTAAATATCGCTTCGTTTGGTTTCAAAAACAGACAAGTCTACTTTATGGGTTCGTTTGGTTTCAAAAACAGACAACTCCACTACATAAATGGCTTCGTTTGGTTTGAAAAACAGACAAGTCCACTTTATATATGGGTTCGTTTGGTTTCAAAAACAGACAACTCCACTACATATATGGCTTCGTTTGGTTTCAAAAACAGACAAGTCCACTTTATATATAGGTTCGTTTGGTTTCAAAAACAGACAACTCCACTACATATATGGCTTCGTTTGGTTTCAAAACCAGACAAGTCCACTTTATATATGGCTTCGTTTGGTTTCAAAAACAGACAAGTCCACTTTATAAATGGCTTCCTTTGGTTTCAAAAACAGACAACTCCACTTTAAATATGGCTTCGTTTGGTTTCAAAAACAGACAAGTCCACTTTATACTCGTATATGGGTTCGTTTGGTTCCAAAAACAGACAAGTCCACTTTATATATGGCTTCGTTTGGTTTTAAAAACAGACAACTCCACTACATATATGGCTTCGTTTGGTTTCAAAAACAGACAAGTCCACTTTATATATAGGTTCGTTTGGTTTCAAAAACAGACAACTCCACTACATATATGGCTTCGTTTGGTTTCAAAAACAGACAACTCCACTTTAAATATGGCTTTGTTTGGTTTCAAAAACAGACAATTCCGCTTTAAATATGGCTTTTTTTGGTTTCAAAAACAGACAACTCCACTTTAAATATGGTTTTGTTTGGTTTCAAAAACAGGCAACTCCACTTTAAATATGGCATTGTTTGGTTTCAAAAACAGACAACTTCACTTTAAATATGGCTTCGTTTGGTTTCAAAAACAGACAACTCCACTTTAAATATGGCTTCATTTGATTTCAAAAACAAACAGCGCCACTTTAAATATGTTTTTTTTTTTTTTTGTTTCAAAAACAGAACAACTCCACTTTAAATATGGAGATATCTAACTAAAACTTATGGCTATGGTCTCACAAAAGTATTGATTCATGTACAGGGTGTGGCAAAAATATAGCACTTTTTTAATTTACACCCTATGTTAAATTTTACATATTAGAAATCTCCATTCAGTTTTTCATACAAATAGAAGTTTGGCTCATCGTAAATTATGAATACTCTCTTGTAAATTTTATGGTTCTTTCAAATGTTTCGATAATGTAACACAAAATAAATGTTTAGCTTCAGAATACTAGCCAATTAAAGAAATGATACTTCTGATTAGTTCATTCTTTATCTGTAATATTCTTTTACCCATAAAATTCAAGAATAATGGTATTTTACAAACAACTTCAAATTAGTGTAGCTCTGAAAATATTGAGATTAGGACAAATGTTTATATGACATTTTTTGCTCAAAAAGTCTTCGGAAATAAGCTCCGTAAGGGACGGTAAATCCTCGTGAATCACCCTGTATAAGCCTAGGGACAACTGAAAGGAATAGTATGTTGAAATAATGACTGAAGTGGTGGTGGTGGTGGTGGTGGTGGTGGTGGTGGTGGTGGACAATTGAAGATCGATATTTTGAAACCGTTAAGCCCGAAATCTCGATTTAGCCTGTCATTGGATTTACGAGATTTTGGTATAATAGCGATCCCTGCTTCTTATCGTATTTAATATTAAACGAGTTTGACAGATGACGTTGTTAGACTTTTATTGTTCCAAGTTCTAGACGAGTTCAGAATAATTAGTGGAATGTAATATTAATTGTGTTAGAAGGGAAAATATGTTCTAAGACCGGTTTTTCTTATCAAATCTGTTACTATTATCAGCAAAACGCGGGGAATCTATTTGTACTTCTTGGTGCAACGCAGTCCAAATTATATTTCTCCACCAAGTGCCGGTAGTTAATTACTAACAGAGAAAACGAACTTCCAAACAGGGGAATGTTTTCTCTCAGGGTCAGCTGGTTGTAATGTACTTTCCTTGTTGATGCTTGATTATGTGAGGCGTTTAATTTTTGGCAAGAGAAACACACAATTCCAATTAGACTGACGTCTTTTAGAAGCTCTTGGAGGGATTTTTTAGCGTGCCAAGAGGAAAATATGCGTATTAACAGTTTGTGAACTTGTTTCTTATTTGCATATTTGAAACGTAGCAAAGCCGTGCATTGCTTTCATCATGCTTGATATAGCAAAGCGTTCTTTTGTTTTGTTTCCATGGCTACTAATCACGTACGGCCATAATGGAGTGCTGCAAACAGTTGTTTATCTCCACATGTCGACAGATGTGAGGAAGAATTTTGATTGCAATTATTAAACGTCAGATGGAAGCATTTGCTACCGCATATGAATGTAAACACTTATAGTTCTGAAATAATTAGTTTTGCTGGCTGTGACGTAGTCAAAATAACTTATTGTAGGAAAAAATGCATAGTATTTCAGAGTCTAAGATTGTCGCCAATAAAGAAATAAATAGAGACCTGGCGAAATATGAAGAACATTTTCCCAAAAATGAAATTTATTTTGTCAAAATATTAAAATATGAAATAAATATTTCAGCGCTAAAATATCTTCGTTCTTAAACCTACGAAGAAAATTTACATTATCGCTTACGAAATAAGCTTTTAGAGATAATCTAATATATAAAAGTGAATGTGGGTATGTATGTATGCATGTATGTTCCCTATACAAATCGACACGCTTTGACCAATATGTACCAAAGTTTGCACATTTAATCTTCATAACTAGGAGAAGAACATAGGCTATATTAAAATTGTTAAAATGGACGTTAAATTGATTAAAAAAGTAAAAAATAAAAATAAATACGTCAAACATTCATGTATAATACTAAAATGCAATCTTCTATAGTCAATTGTTCTTTATTATTGTCTCTTGTATTCAACATCGACTTTCATGAGGCCATGGAAAAAGCAAAACGATATAAAATAACATTGTAGATACATCATGAAGGCCAAAATCTAGACAATTTATTCATGCACTAAGTATCCTTATGCAGTCCAGAACCGTATTATGTATTTCTCGAGACAGTTGTAGATGCTGAGTAGACTGTGTTTTATCAAACTGAATTCTTAAATTCTTTGAAATCACAAGGATTGCCAACACATAATTTAATACTTAATACTGAATCGCCAATAGTACTATTGCGAAATATTGATCCACAAGAATTATGCAATGGAACAGGAATTGGTGTGACAGTATTAACTGGCAAAACGAAAGGAAAAGATGTTTTTATCCCACATATTCTTATGATAGCCAGTAACATGCCATTCGATTTTAAGCAACTGCCATTTCAGTGCAACTAGCATTCGTAATGACCGTAGTAAAATAAAGCTCATGGATAGTCACTCAAAGTTACAGACATTCACTTAAATCTCCGTGTTTTTCACATTGTCAATAATTGCGTAACTTGCTTTCAAGTGAGCACACCTAAACATATATTACATATTTATACAAAAGACGGGGAAACGAATTGTATGCATATCAATGAGACTTTTCTCATGTTCCTAATGTAGTATGTGAATATACGTAAGCCCACAGAAAATAATACATTAATTTACATTTTCTTTATTTTTGTGCATTTGAATTGATTGGATGCCGATATTTTAAATCCAAGATTTGGACGGCTATCATTTCGATATACTACTTAATTCTAAAATATATATCTTTCAAAATATTATTGCCCATGTCCAATAATGTGTTACTGCGAAATTTTACCTGTGTAATCAGGTTGCCAGTGTAGTATGTCAAGCGTTGTGGAAAGAACGGTGACTTCATTTTCTATAACATAGGATGTCTTTCAGAATATTATTATTTATGCTGAACAATGACTTCTTGCAAAAGTATACTCTATCTGCGTTCTGTATATAAAATAAAAAGAAATATAGTTAATATGTTCTGAATTTGTTAGATATAATATCTCAAGTAATATTAAAAAAAGCCCTGGTATGATATAAGCGAGCGTACAGCTGTCAAGGGGTAAAAAAATATTCCAATATAAATTGAATTACATACGTATATATTGATTCTTTGGTACGACCGATAGATAAATTTAGGCTCACGATGACACCCAACAATTCAGACTGGGAACAAGGGAATTCTCTAATTACCATCAGCTGTCTCTGAAGTTCAAATGAAAGCATACACAGACATAAAATTACGTGAAATGTATGTCAGCACAGCTTCAGTTAAATGTGCAGATCTTATAATTATTTTTTCTCTACCTCTGTACAACGTCACATTTGTGGCGGGGAGGAAAGGAGACAGCAGAAAAATTAATGGAATTTAATACACTGACAGCCACGACTAAGATAAAACACTTGAAATTTAGCGGTAACTGACCGGCAGAGATAAATAAACAAAACAAATAAATATATAAATTTAAAACAAAGTTGAACGTCAGGCACATGATGAAATATTTTCTTTTCGGTGCCTGATCTACAATTGTTTTAATTTTAGTTAAACCTGGCAGGCATTTGGCTAAGGAGTATTAATTCATGTAAGTGACGTTAAGTAAAGATTCATCTTTATGTACGAGGAAAGCTTAGTAAAACAATTCGTTTTGGTTGTCTATAGTTGGGTTTCCGAAATTTCCGAAAATTTAACAACCAGTTCATTTGAAAACAGAAGCAGAAAGGAAAACCCGGGCAACGCCGGGTACTCTCAGCTAGTATTTCTATATTTAATATGTTACCAAATAATGAAACAGTTTTTCAGTCAAATCCTTAACTCAATACAAAAAGTAGGTAACTCAACTATTTATACTGAAGAGAAAAATATATTTCTTACATTGGTTGGACTCAACACTGGTTACAACACAACACATCTGACTTTTCTATATTTTCTGGTTAAAGAAGAGAAAGCCTGATTGCCTTAACTTCACCAAAATACATTATTATTATTATTATTATTATTATTATTATTATTATTATTATTATTATTATTATTATTATTATTATTATTATTATTACACCTTACATCGATTAATATTGATTGGAGTAAAAAAGAGAAGAATTTAAGTAGACTGCAAATTTAATTATCGAAAACTGTTTAAAACATCAATTTACACATTTGGAAAAGTAACTAAGGAGGAGACTATAGTGAAGTGCTTTCTGTAGAGTGTGGGGCAGAAACATGGACATTACGACGAATTGATGAGAAACGACTAGAAGCATTTGAAATGTGGGTATGGAGAAGAATGGAGTGTGTGAAATGGAATGAATGAATAAATGAACGAACGAATGGATGAATGATTGGACGAATGAATGAATGCAGTGAATGCTGTAAATAGACATAGCAATTCTGAAACGACTTCCACTGGATTCGAAATAATGAGAAAAGATGGAATAGGAACCACTTATTCTGTTCTGTCTCGAATTCATTGAGTTCAATGACTTTAAGGGTGAATTTGGGAATCCAGGACTCCTGGGGAAATGAGTGTCTTAGTTTTTCAAGTGTTTTTTTTTTTTTTTTTTAGGAAACATCTCTGTTGTCTTTTTATAATGTCTGGAAAGCCCGGTTCAGTTGATAGTCATACAGGGTGATTCACGGTTAATGACCCGCGCTTTAGAAATCAGTTATAGGCCATTTTAAGCATAACATGTCATATGAACGTCGGTTCATGTCCATATGACATTGTACGCTCAAATTGGCCTGTAGAAGTGATTTCTGTAGCGCGGGTCATTAGCCGTGAATCACCCTGTAGAAAGATGAACGGATGGGATTTTTTTTTACAAAAATATTATGAAATATGGCAGTTTTTCTACATTAATTACATTCTACACAGCGTGAGTCTTGAAAAATCCTAGTTTCCATACCGCTAGCAGTAAAGGATGAGATACAATATAAAATTTTATTACTTCATTTGTCACTAGAAATTACCAACTGCGTGTAGCCTATCCAGCTATGAAAAGCATTGCTTTGTAGAAGCTCCGTGATAGGTAGGTGTTTCTATGGCAACTAGTCATTTGCTGAATACTCCCGTATGCCTAACGCTTTTTCCTTAACGTGGAATCCTCCATAGCTCTGTCGCCCTTGCTTCTTCCATCCCTACTTCCGCAGTGTCCACTACCCGAGCCGCGTTATGTGGGTTGCAGTATGCTCCTTGGCCTGGAACCGCTTGGCGTGCATTTCTCACGACACGCCCACACTTTTTAAGCTGATGACCAGCTGACCAGAATCTTCTTCTCCGTGTCCGATGCAGCGCTCTAAATACCCGACTAGGAGGCACACTTTCCCGCATTACAGGCTTGCACTTCATGGATAATGTGCGGTTTCTTTGAAGTTGCACGCCGCCTTTTCATTCAGTTGAATAGCATTTCGTGTTACTAGGAAAAAATGCGTTTTTACTTTTGTCTCTTGTCGTCAGCGGGGTTGATTTTTATATTTTATATTTTTACTGGATATTTTACAATAGGTTGAGGGGAAAACCCTGGGAAAAAAAAAAAAAAACATCGACCAGGTAACTTCTCCCAACATGCATTTGGATCTGGATTTTGCCAAGGTTTTCCCTCAACCCATTAAGAGAAAATGCAGGGTAACTTTCAGCGCTGTACCCTAGACTCATTTGTCTGGCACTATCACCTTCATCTCAATCAGACGCTAGATAACCACAGCAGTGAAACTTGGACTCTCACTTTGAGAGAGGAATATAGGTTAAGGGTGTTTGAGAATAAGGTTCTTAGGAAAATATTTGGTGCTAAGAGGGATGAAGTTACAGGAGAATGGAGAAAGTTACACAACACAGAACTGCACGCATTGTATTCTTCATCTGACATAATTAGGAACATTAAATCCAGACGTTTGAGATGGGCAGGACATGTAGCACGTATGGGCGAATCCAGAAATGCATATAGAGTGTTAGTTGGAAGGCCGGAGGGAAAAAGACCTTTGGGGAGGCCGAGACGTAGATGGGAGGATAATATTAAAATGGATTTGAGGGAGGTGGGATATGATGATAGAGACTGGATTAATCTTGTTCAGGATAGGGACCAATGGCGGGCTTATGTGAGGGCGGCAATGAACCTCCGGGTTCCTTAAAAGCCAGTAAGTAAGTATAGTAATCTACTTATTTTAGGGGCATTTTCTTTTTACTTTTGTCTCGTCGTTAGCGGGATTGGCTTTTATATTTTATTGGATATTTTACGACGCTTTATCAACTGCTGTGGTTATATAGTGTGTGAATGAGATGAAGGTGATAATTCCAGCCAGAAGAGTCCAGGATCCAGCGCCGAAAGTTACCTAGCATTTGCTCTTAGTGGGTTCAGAGAAAACCTCGGAAAAAGCCTCAACCAGGTAACTTGTCCCAATCAGGATTTGAACCTGGGAAAGCTCGTTTCACAGTCAGGCAGGCTAACCGTTGCTCCACAGCGGTGGATCAAATTAATGTTGTCATCTTCTAATCTATATATTTCAAGAAGTATATCATAAGTGATAAATTGGGAGTTCTGGTATTTGTGTCACGTGATTTGTCCAATCTGCTTGCTCCATGTTTTTCTCAAAGTGACTGTTTTGTGTGTTCCAGTCGACGGACTCGTGGGTGGTGGTGCACAACCTGCAATCGCAGTCCGATGGCGGCATCCTGGACCCCGATGATCGTCTCAACGACGTGGCCGATGACAGAGAGCAGATCATCGCCAACTTCGAAGATGGCGACGGCCCTCACCACGGTGGAGGGGATGGAGCCAGCGGAAGCTCTGTGGGCACCGGCAGCCCCGACATCTTCCAGGTGAGTTGAGCAGAAGTGCACCGGTACCCGGGTGCAATAATGTAATCAAACTGATAGGTAGAAGAAAGAATATGGGGTCCACAATAAAAATTCATGCAGACTGATATGTACACCAATAAACTAGATTTTCTTTTTTTCCATAATAAATTTAATCCTAGTTTCCATGACAACTGCAATTTACAATTCAAATAATATAACCTAGTTCAACAGTTAGATATTTTTTAAGTTAGTATTCTGTCAAATAAATGGATTTAAGAGGAGAAAATCTATACTAATAATAAATCTGTAGCCGAAATTTTTCTGGTAATTTTCGATTTTCCAAAAATAATTGGTCCTAACATACATAATTAACCACCATGAAACCGAAAATCGCTTTTTTGAAATTTTTGTTTGTTTGTATGTCTGTCTGTCTGTCTGTCTGTCTGTATGTTTGTTACTTTTTCACGCGATAATGGCTGAACGGATTTCGATGAAAATTGGAATATAAATTAAGTTCGTTGTAACTTAGATTTTAGGCTATATGGCATTCAAAATATATTTTTTAAAAGGGGAGTTATAAATAAATCGAAATATCTCCTTTATTATTAATTTTCATGAAAAATATTACATAACAAAAGTTTCTTTAAACATAATTTGCGATAAGTTTTATTCCTTGAAAAATTTTGATAGGACTGATATTTAATGAGATAAATGAGTTTTAAAATTAAAATAACTGCCATCTAAGGCCGTGTAATGAATTAAAAAACAAATGACTTCGTCTATAAGGGGCCTTGGACAGCAACAATCGAAAGCTATGAAAGATAGCCTACAGAGAATGTTTCTGTGTTTGTATGAAGTAATATCGGAAGCTAAATTAACCGATTTGTATAATTAATTATTAATTCACCATTGGAAAGTGTAGTTTCTCTAGATGGACATAATGCTATAATGTTATTACAGTAACTTCTGACATAATATAATATAATATAATATAATATAATATAATATAATATAATATAATATAATATAATATAATATAATATAATATGTAATATTATATAATATAATTTAAGTTATTTGAAGGGTTCACAACCATAGTGGTCCAAGCGCAATTTATACTGAATACGTAGAAAACAAGGGTTAAAATTAAGTTATTACCATAATTCAATGGAAACATATAACAAGGAAAATAAAATATACACATTAAATCTAAATGATGTCAATCTTCATTAAACTATGGTTGCATGTAATAAAAATTAAGAAACATGTTAAAGGAATTGTCATTGCACCAAATGAGTGTCTCTGGACCAAAATGATCGCATTTTAATTATTTGGATGCAATTTAAATTAAGTAACATATTAAACGATTTATCCTTCTATCAAACACGAATGTTCCCTGGATCAAATGTCCTATTTTAATTATGTAATTAATTTATATTTATTTCTAACGGGTGCAGCGGAGCGCACGGGTACGGCTAGTAGTTAAATATAGAGAAAACCCCGTGAATTTTATAATTTTTACCTTCAAAATAAACTTTGATCAGTGAAAAATGCATAACATATGTTACTGTATGCGGGTTTAAATGACGATACATTTTGATTTATTTTTCCGTAACTTTAATTTTTTGCTTTATTCCATACAAAAACCATTAATGCTACGTGCAAGATATTTTATACACACATTCTTTAGGCTATTAGGAAGCCTTTCTCTAGAATAGAAATTTGTTATTTTGTGGCATTTGAAAAATATGCCTCCATATTTCTATCAAAGTACCCATAAAATTATATATTTTTAAAATGTACTCGTAATTATTTATCTCAAAATTTTGAAAGCCAATATCAAATTTGGGTCTACAGACATTTTAAAAGAACATGCTTTTGGAAGTAAATTTTTATAGAAGATTTGAATTTATCTTTAAACATGGCGGAGATATCCATTTCAGTGAATTACTGTATCCTGATATTTTTTTCCTTTATGAAAGTTTGAGTCCCACTTTTTTTTTCAAAGCAGAATCTTGAATTTTAAGTTGTTGCAACAATTATATGTCTCACTTACTTACACATGGTTCTTAAGAACCCGGAGGTTCATTGCCGCCCTCACATAAGCCCCCATCGGTCCCTATTCTGTGCAAGCCTTTTGGTCAGTTGCCTCACTTGGATTTTCACCGTTCCATATGAAGGAACATTACAGAATTTTGAAGGGGAAATCCAAAAATGGACGTAACTTAATAGCCACCACAAGGGGGGGGGGGGCGGACTGAAGCATGACAAAACACCATTGCACGAGTTGTCTTGGATACTAAAGGGCTAACTTATTCGGCTTTGACTTGCACAGCGCAAGGGCTTGGATCCCTTCTCTTGCGAGAACTGCAGTCGCAGTAAACGTGTACTCATCCTGCCTGAGGTAATATTTATTTAATTCCTAAATCCATCTTTACCTAACCTAAAAAATACGAACCGAAAATAAAGACGTCTTACGGAATGCAAAGCATTTCATAAACCTCCTCTCGCTTCTTTATTTTTATACAACAATTAGTGGTAATGATGAGTGACTATTCAAGTTAATTTTCCCGCCACTATCTTGCAGGCTGCATGATAGAAGCCAGTAGCACAGCTACGGGCAGTTAGAATTGCTTTAGGCGTAAGGTTTAGTATGGAACGCACTGTATAGTCGTCATTAAAGTATAGATGTGTTTGGTTTGAGTGTGATTATTGTTTTTGCAGAGCGAAAACCCCAAGTTCCAGCCTTACTCTCGGACTGACATCGAGGTGACAGGCGAGCAGATAGCTTCGGGTCTGATTGCCGCGCCACTTCAGGTCCGTAGGGGGAGTGAACCAGCACTAAATCAACTGGTACCAGCTGCAGGAGGCAGCACTAGTGGAACTACTGGTGCTAGCGGTACTGGTACAGGGAACGGACCACCTGCCACCACCACCACTGCCGACCCTTCAAAACGATGGTCAGCAACACCCATCATCATGGACGATGAGGAAGAGGTCAAGGACAAGCACCCTGCCCACCGGAAGGTAAAGCAGTCTAGACCTTTTCTAGGTCTGATAAGTTCTGAAGTGGGAGGTCGTGAATTTAACCCCTTTAAAAGAGATCTGAGTTTTCTTAATCCCCCCCTCTTCAGTGCTCTGTTAGCCATATTTCTAGCCTGTCTACGTTTCTGCGCTGTTCTGTCTTTCTTCCTTTCTTTGTTTCTTTCTTCCTTACTTTCTTTTCTTCCTTCTTTCTTTCCTTCTTTCTTTCTTCCTTTCTTTCTTTCTTTCTTTTTCTTTCTTTCTTCCTTTCTTTCCTTCCTTCTTTCTTTCTTTCTTTCTTCCTTCCTTCCTTTCTTTCTTCCTTTCTTCCTGTTTTTCTTCCTTTGTTTCTTTCTTCCTTCCTTTCCTTCTTTCTTCCTTTCTTTATTTCTTCCTTTTTTCCTTCCTTCTTTCTTTCTTTCTTCCTTTCTTTCTTTTTTCCTTTCTTTCTTCCTTTCTTCGTTTCTTTCTTTCTTTTTTTCGTTCTTTCTTCCTTTCTTCCTTTCTTTCTTTCGTTCTTTCTTCCTTCTTTCCTCCTTCCTTCTTTTCTTTCTTCCTTCCTTCTTTTCTTTCTTCCTTTCTTTTTTATTTCTTTCTTTGTTTCTTTCTTCCTTCCTTTCTTTGTTTCTTTCTTCCTTCCTTTCTTTGTTTCTTTCTTCCTTCCTTATTTGCTTTCTTCCTTCCTTTCTTTCCTTCTTTCTTTCTTTTTTCTTCCTTCTTTTCTTTCTTCCTTTCTTTCTTCCTTCCTTTCTTTCTTCCTTTCTTTCTTTGTTTCTTCCTTTCTTTGTTTCTTTCTTCCTTCCTTTCTTTCTTCCTTCCTTTCTTTCCTTCTTTCTTTCTTTCTTTCTTCCTTTCTTTTTCTTTCTTTCTTCCTTTCTTTCCTTCTTCTTTCTTTCTTCCTTTCTTTCTTCCTGTTTTTCTTCCTTTATTTGTTTCTTCCTTTGTTTCTTTCTTCCTTCCTTTCTTTCCTTCTTTCTTCCTTTCTTTATTTCTTCCTTTTTTCCTTCCTTCTTTCTTTCTTCCTTCCTTTCTTCGTTTCTTTCTTTCTTTTTTCGTTCTTTCTTTCTTTCTTCCTTCCTTTCTTTCGTTCTTTCTTCCTTCCTTCATCCTTCCTTCTTTTCTTTCTTCCTTTCTTTCTTTCTTTGTTTCTTTCTTCCTTCCACTCTTTGCTTTCTTTCTTCCTTCCTTTCTTTCCTTCTTTCTTTCTTCCTTCTTTTTTTCTTCCTTTCTTTCTTCCTTTCTTTCTTTCTTTTTTCTTCCTTCCTTTCTTTCTTCCTTCCTTTCTTCCTTCCTTTCTTTCTTTCTTTCTTTCCTTCTTTCTTTCTTCCTTTCTTTCTTCCTGGTAACAGGCGTCCAGATCCCAGCATGCGTACGTGATCTTCCTACTTGACAAAAATTGTGGATGTTATAGAGGTTCCACTTCCCTTAGGTTGTCGCATATTTTCTCCGTTCATTTTCATCCTCAAAATTAAAGAGAAAAGAAAAGTGTCACTGCCACCACGTGGTACAGACACAGGTTACCTTACTATTAATGCTTTTACTTTCGCACGTGAAACTGTAAGTTTTTTTATGAAATAGGATCAATTCGAGCAGAACAAATTATTATTGTTCCCATTTCTCTTTTACTCCTCCTTTCCTTAATTCTATTCTACACATTTTCTTCTAATGTAATTCTCCTCATCTGTGTCTTGTAACTCCCATCTTCATCCCGAGCTTCTATCTCCTTCCATTCTGTTAGACCTCTGATTCACTTATCTTCTGTTCCATCCATCCTATTTTGTTCCTCTTCTCTTCTGTTCCTTATCCTCTTTTTTATTCTCTTTCTCTTTCCTTTATCTTCTGTTTTTCACATCTATTTCATTTCTCTTCTCTTCTCTTCTCTGCTCTGCTCTGCTCTGCTCTTCCCTTCCCCTTCTCTCTTCTCTTCTCTTCTCTTCTCTTCTCTTCTCTTCTCTTCTCTTCTCTTCTCTTCTCTTCTCTTCTCTTCTCTTCTCTTCTCTTCTCTTCTCTTCTATTCTCTTCTCTTCTCTTCTCTTCTCCAGTATAACCCCGATTATCCGTCATCTTATTAACCGATTGGCGGATTATCCGACTGTCTTTCTTTTGCTCGTTTTTCTTTTCCAGAAATAAATGAAGTATTATTTTGTACCCTATATTACTCGTAGTACGTATTTTTTCTAGAGAGCGTTATTACTAGAGACCGGATTTTAAAGGGAAAATTTTTCATCAAAAAAGGACAAAAAAAAAGTGCAAGTTACAGCCAAAGAAAGGACTTCAAAAAGGACACACTTCAGCGCTTTCATGGCTACACATAGCACACACAAGCTTATATTTATCGCTTCACAACATAAGCAAAGTGTTGTATTTGATCACATTCAAGATTCTGTTCTGTCCCTACTCATCGTATTTCTGTTCCTCGTTCTACCCTGTTCTTATTCCATTTCTCTTCCCCTTCTGTTCTGTTCCTTCTCTTTTCTTGGTAGCCTATGTTGATCATAACATTTAAATTGTTCTAGGATGGAAGCAGAAGCGGAAGGCTGGGGAACGGCTACCTCTCCCCTGATTGGTCGTGCAGGGAGAAGATCACCGACGAGGACGAACGAACGTCTTCGGCGTTCACACGCTTCGTGCGCGACGGTTCCAACCGTCTGTCCATGCAGTTCCTCGGCGACGGAGCGGGTGGGTTCCGGTGGGCCGACGCCGCTGAGAGGGCCATGATGTCGGGGTCTGTCGCCAGGGCCCAGTCCAAGTCCCTGCCCAGGGACCACCGGAGGAAGGAGCCGCTCGGACAGGCCAATTCGACGAGTCCCATCCTGCCTTCAGCGCACCATCACAGCCATGGCCACGTGGTGCACGACTCCGACATCGATGACGAGCTCAGCTCCGAAAGGTCGGTAACGACATTACCATTGGCAACAATGAACGCAAGGACGTGATAATTGTAGCGACATTAATAGTAATTACAATAAAATGTAGCTTAACCCTTTGATGCACGCATTTGGGAAGGAAATAAAAAATTATGTTTGCAATGAAATTAAACTTTTATTTGTCTAAGAGAAGTGCCTCAAATTTTAAAAATTTTAAAAACTTCCATTTTTTACACAGAGAATGGGTGGTTTCATGGTAAAACCACTATGCAATACTGCAGAACACAATGTCTTCAGACTTATTGCGAATGATACAAAAGGAAACAGTTTCTGGTTTCATTAAGGCAAAGTGCCACTTCACTTGTGTTGCGTGGTAATTAGAAAGGAAAAGAATGGTCCTTCTATCCTTCCACTTGAGCCAGGACACTCCAGCATATGACGTACGACTATCACTCTCACCACGTTTCATGTCGCGGTCTCTTCTTTCGTCGTCTGGTAAACCAATACGCCCATGTCTAACTGTACCACATGCATAGATATTTTGCTCCCTTAGAGATCATCAGATTCAAACTTGTGAAAAAGTTGTCAAAAACACTTTGTGATTGTCACCAACCATCTCTTCCTTGTAGCCATGATGAATAAGCTGACACAAAAATAGAACATTTTGTTGGATATGGTAAGCATAACTACCCTGTTTCCGTAGTGGTTACGCTTTGAAACCACCACATTGTTTCTATATTGACGCCACACGTGTTGAACAAATTACAATCCTGTTACTGAAATATCTTCTAAAAGTCCGAAAGACAAATAATACTAAATAGAAACTTACGTAACTGTGATATTTTAGCATTCAACTGAAATAAAAACACGTAGCGAGTCTTCCACACCCTAACTATACACAACAACATCGGCCATCTTAGTGGAGCAACACAAATATAGGGAAAATAAAATTCTTCTACAGTTACTAGGGATCAGTGAACGCAGCACAGTAGTTTTGAAATAAAAATCACCCTGTAAGTAGGCAGGAAACTCAAATTTGAGAGGTGGTTATGTACTGTAACCACTGCGCTTCAAAGGGTTAATGAAATTAGCACTAATTACAAAAATTGTAACTGCAAAAGGTTGGATAAAAAGTAATGGCAACAGTATTTTGACATGGCTTTACTCACAGGGGTACAACATTTACGTACCTTCTATATAGTCGCCCCCCCTTATTTATCACCTTTTGTCGAATGCTTCGAAGGCGTCGTACACCATCAGCGCGTCCATTTTTGTTGATGTCCCATATTGACTGCCCTATAGCATAGACAAGTTCATCTCTGATATTGTACCGGGTCCCTCGCAGTGGTTCTTTCACTCTGGCGAAGAGATCGTAATCGCATGGACTCATATCGGGTGAGTACGGAGGATGTTCCAGAATCTCCCATTGGCAGCGGCGCAAGAGGTCCTTGACAGCAGCAGCGGTGTGACTCCTTGCATTTCATGAAGAATTATGGGATTCTGTACCACCAAGTGTCGTCGTTTTCTTCTGAGCGCTGGACGAAGGTGGTGGTGCTTCACACAGTCCCTGAACACATTCTTGTGCACTACGACCTCGTGCCACATCAATTTTGACCCAGGAACGTTGCTCTAGTTTTGTAAACATGATCTTAGGGCACTCGCACTATCCCTATGAAAGTCAACGTTCTACACACTGCAGTAGATTGACAGAGTACTGTCGCCGCTGGCTGCACTAACTCATCTAACAGTTCTTGTTCATGTCTGTACAGCTGGCAGCTCTCGAAAGCACCATCGTCATGTGACAGCAGTGTTGCCATAACTTTTTATCCAACCCTTGTACATTATCGTTGACAACTTATGAACTCAAGGACATAATAGTAAAACGACACCACTATTAAGTAATACAATAATTGGTACAACATTAACATTAACTGCAACAATTGTAATGACTAGAGCCCGGATGTTTAGGCATTTATTACAGTTAAAATAGGCAGGCATAAAAACGTAAAATAAAAAGGCATAATATATTTTAGCAATAGATTTAAATTATGTCAAAATAACTCACATATTTACTTCGTAGTTGACACATGTTGACTTATAAAATACTTTTTTTTCGTGATTAACTGTCTTTTCACAAACCTTACATAACAAAACTGTTCCATCGGTTGAAAACACATGGGCACCAAATTCACTAACGTAAGCATGAAGTTTACTTTTCAATGGTTTACTGAATTTAGGCATTCTAGCTAACCGATCTTATACCTTCTGTCACCCGACAATAACGGACTGTTCCTCACACAAATTTCTTTCTCCTACAATAATAAACACGTGTAGCACAAAATTGTAACAGTAAGATTTGAAAATATGAAAGCAAACAATTGGAAATGCTACGTGACAACTTCTATGAGAACTAGCTTAATATTCAAAATTATAAAGCTGATTGTTGGTATCGTGAAGACATGACAGTATTATATTTGTAACTGTGGATTGTCGGCCATTGTTCATATTACACCAATAGTATTAAAGCACGATTATTAACAGATTAAGCAACGAAATAAATTACTTTTATTTACTATTGTTAGTAAAGTTAGTCATTGTTTCAAATATTTAAATTTCATACATATTACATTACAATTAATTAGAAAATTGCAAATAAACAAGAAATATTGCTTAAAAATGACAAAAAAAAAGGCATTTATTAATAAGAAACACCTTAAAAAGGCAAAATAGGCAAAATAAAAATTGGCCCTATCACTTTGATTTACTTCAAATCACATTTATATCAATGCAAATAATGATTTAGTTTCACCCAGTAAAAAAGGCATTTTGCCAAACATCCGGGCTCTAGCCATCAGTAATAAATATAGAAATTGTAACAACATTAATATTGACAACAATGTAACTTATGTAACATTAGTATTTGTTAATAGTGAACATTACAACATTAATGTTAAGTATAATCATTGTAACGCATTAATGTTTATTTGAAAAACTGTAACGACATTTTAAGTACGGTACAATAATTTTAACGATATTAATAAGTACAATAATTAGATCATGTTAACTGCAATAATTGTAATGACAATACTAACTACAAATGTTAAACGAAATTAATGTAGACAATAATGAATGTAACAACATTAGCATTGATAACATTGAATGTAGCAACACTGTAATAATAATTGTACTAACATTACTACTAACTACAAAATAATATCGTAACGACATTAACATTGATAGTAATGAATGTAACAACATTAGTATTGTAGCATTGAACGAAGCGACATTACAATAATTTGTCATGGTCATGACATATTAACTACAGTAATTATAATGACATTAATATTAATTAAAAAAATTGTAGCGACATTAATATTCAAAACAATGAAAGTAACGGCATTAGTATTGTCAACAATGAGTGTACCGTAACTAGAATATTTTTACAGTAACTTAATAATAATGAAGAAGCACAATTACATGAATGGCTGGTGTCTTGACCTATCATTTCTGAAATCGCTTACAGGCTTAGGTCTTGTGAATTTACTTAACAGCAATAAAAAATGAGGACCACAGGAAGAAAAGGGGGAATGTCACTTTTTTTTGTGAAAATTGAGATAATGGTAAAAATTGGAAGTTTATGGTTAGACGACAATAAAACATATTGATTACTAGATTAACAACCTTTCAAAATGCATGGTGATATTTATCATTTGTAACACACTTCTTGAATAAATTAGTTTTGAACTTTAAATTAGCTCTCCTGAAAATCTTGACATCCCTCCTTTTCTTCCTGTAGTCTTCAAATATTTTTAGAGAACTCTAGAATTTAATTCATGTTTTGAAATTCACTTACCTTAATTACTTTTTAATCACATTTATTTTGAAATAGAAAGTATCAAGTAGTATATTTTTAGCTATTATGACCACAAGTAACAAGAACACACACAATACTGCAGCAAAAAATTAATTTTCTATATTATGTTATGTTATGGAAATTATTTATACAGAATATGTGCATTTTCTTCAAATGTATTAAACACATTTTTGATCAAAACATTTCCTTTATACCTTAAGTTCTTACATGCGTAATTATGTTTTTTCTCCATGAAGTTACTTCAGTGATTATATTTGTATTTCTTACTGAAAAGTTTTGTGTGTGTTTTGTTGGCAACAGTGTGGAATACGTGGTTATGCACAACGAGAGTGGGCCCCTTGGTATTCATGTTGTGCCCGATTACGACCGTCTGGGTAAGGACCGAGGACTCCTAGTGCAGGGGATCGAGCCTGGGGGACGGATAGACAGGGATGGACGATTGGCTGTGTACGACCGCATCATAGAGATCAACGGCCAGAATCTGCTGAACATGCCCTTCCAGAGGTTAGTGTCAGCATGTACTGAACTCATCTGCAAACCATTGGTCCATGTCCAAGTGGGCTTAGGAATTTATGAGTTTGATAATGTACTATTTGTCTTCATAACAATTAAAAACTATGTTATTAATTGAAAAAAAGAAATTTAAATAAATTTTTTCTTGGGTAGCTCAGTTGGTAGAGCAGCTGGCTACGGACTGGAAGGTCCGGGGTTCGATCCCAGGTGGTGACAGGATTTTTTCTCGTTGCCAAACTTTCAGAACGGCCCCAAGGTTCACTCAGCCTTCTATAAAAATTGAGTACCGGGTCTTTCCCAGGGGTAAAAGGTGGTCAGAGCGTGGTGCCGACCACACCACCTCATTCTAGTGCCGAGGTCATGGAAAGCATGGGGCTCTACCTCCATGCCCCCCAAGTGCCTTCATGGCATGTTACGGGGATACCTTTACCTTTTTTTTTTTTTACCAACTATTAATAATAAATTTTTATTTATTTTTTTTATATACTGTATATATGGAAATTTGCACAGTGTTGCAACGCTGTAGAATAATGGATTCCTTTTAAAAGCTTCAGAATAGCTCTCACTGTTTTGTTATACAGTATATTCTCTTTTTGAGACCAGTACAATAACAAGCATTCAAAGGACTGCAAATAAATTGTGACTATGTTCTTTTCAGATTGCATATTGAGCCAAGACGATTTCTTTACTTTACATTACATATTGTACTCTGTCAATAACATTTTTGTAGCAGTGAATATAGCTGAAACTACAAACGAAATTCATAGTAATTAATATAAGAAAACCAAATCTACGACATTTCTTTAGACGTAGCAGCTATACGTAGTCCATAGCCAAGGTTGCTATATCTAAGGGAAAAAAAAAATATGTGAAAAATAATCATATAAATTATACCTAAACAAAATGACAATATCTGAGCGAATACATTGACGTAATTGTTAAAAAAAAATGGAAATCATTCCCGCTATTTCCTTATAAAGTAATATTTTTCGTTGCATTCATTTCAAAATCATGTTAATGTATTTAAATTACTTTGTTACAATACTCCTCTCTTCTCCATAGTCAGTAAATCTGTCCTAATCTTGGGAACAGTTTTCAATATATGTATGTAATTATGTTAGTATTTTAATTAAGATTTTTAACAGTTAATTAACGTCGTTAAATTAATGCTGGAATTGTTAATATCGTTACAATTAATGTTGGCATTTAAATGTCTTTACACTTAATGTGGTTAAGTTAATGTTGGCATTTAAATGTCTTTACACTTAATGTGGTTAAGTTAATGTTGGCATTGTTAATATCTTTACAATTAATGTTGGTATTTAAATGTCGTTACAGTTAATGTTAGCATACTTAATGTGGTTAAATTAATGTTGGCATTGTTAATAAATTACAATTAATGTTGGTATTTAAATGTCGTTACAATTAATATTAACATCGTTAATGTGGTTAAATTAATGTTGGCATTGTTAATACATTACAATTAATGTTGGTATTTAAATGCCTTTACAGTTAATGTGGTGAAGTTAATGTTGGCATTTAAATGTCGTTACAATTAATATTAGCATAATTAGTGTGGTTAAATTAATGTTGGCATTGTTAATGCATTACAATTAATGTTGGTATTTAAATGTCGTTACAATTAATATTAGCATAGTTAATGTGGTTAAATTAATGTTGGCATTGTTAATGCATTACAATTAATGTTGGTATTGAAATGTCGTTACAATTAATATTAGCATAGTTAATGTGGTTAAATTAATGTTGGCATTGTTAATATGTTACAATTCGCCTTTAAATGTTGTTACAGTTAATATTGTTACAATTATTGTTAGCATAGCTAATGTTAAATTAATGTTGGCTTTGTTAATATCGTTACAATGTCGGCATTTAAATGTTTTACAATTTATATTGCTACAATTAATGATAGCATAGTTAATGTGGTTAAATTAATGTTGGCATTGTTAATATAATCACAATTAATGTTGGCATTGTTAATATAATCGCAATTATTGTTGGTATTGTTAATATAATCACAATTATTAATGTTGGCATTGTTAATATAATCACAATTAATGTTGGCATTGTTAATATAATCGCAATTATTGTTGGTATTGTTAATATAATCACAATTATTAATGTTGGCATTGTTAATATAATCATAATTAATGCTGGCATTGTTAGTATAATCACAATTAATGTTGGCATTGTTAATATAATCACAATTAATGTTGGCATTTAAATGTCGTTATAGTTAATGTTACTGTTTTTAATGTCGTTAAATTAATGTTGGCATTGTTAATATAATCACAATTAATGCTGGCGTTTTTAGTATAATCACAATTAATGTTGGTATTGTTAATATAATCACAATTATTAATGTTGGCATTGTTAATATAATCACAATTAATGCTGGCATTGTTAGTATAATCACAATTAATGCTGGCATTGTTAGTATAATCACAATTAATGTTGGTATTGTTAATATAATCACAATTATTAATGTTGGCAATTAAATGTCGTTACAGTTAATGTTACTGTTTTTAATGTCATTAAATTAATGTTGGCATTGTTAATATAATCGCAATTAATGTTGGCATTTAAATGTCGTTACAGTTAATGTTACTGTTTTTAATGTCATTAAATTAATGTTGGCATTGTTAATATAATCACAATTAATGCTGGCATTGTTAGTATAATCACAATTAATGTTGGTATTGTTAATATAATCACAATTATTAATGTTGGCATTGTTAGTATAATCACAATTAATGCTGGCATTGTTAGTATAATCACAATTAATGTTGGCATTGTTAATATAATCACAATTAATGTTGGTATTGTTAATATAATCACAATTATTAATGTTGGCATTTAAATGTCGTTACAGTTAATGTTACTGTTTTTAATGTCATTAAATTAATGTTGGCATTGTTAATATAATGACAATTAATGCTGGCATTGTTAGTATAATCACAATTAATGTTGGTATTGTTAAAATAATCACAATTATTAATGTTGGCATTGTTAATATAATCACAATTAATGCTGGCATTGTTAGTATAATCACAATTAATGTTGGTATTGTTAATATAATCACAATTATTAATGTTGGCATTGTTAGTATAATCACAATTAATGTTGGCATTGTTAATATAATCACAATTATTAATGTTGGCATTGTTAATATAATCACAATTAATGCTGGCATTGTTAGTATAATCACAATTAATGTTCGTATTGTTAATATAATCACAATTATTAATGTTGGCATTGTTAGTATAATCACAATTAATGTTGGCATTGTTAATATAATCACAATTATTAATGTTGGCATTGTTAATATAATCACAATTAATGTTGGCATTGTTAATATAATCACAATTAATGTTGGCATTGTTAATATAATCACAATTATTAATGTTGGCATTTAAATGTCGTTACAATTATCGCCCTATTGAGCAGTCATACTTAATGTATAGGCCTACCTACGTCCAAAGAGGGCAGTGGGATTATGTTGGATGGAGTATTGGCAGTTTAAAAAAGTAATCCATTTAGGAAGTTGGTGTGATAGTGAAGTGCGTGAAGTCATTCGAGTTTTGTGAATTATGACCTGGATGTTACGAATGTTCATAGCTTGCTGTGATGTCAGAAATTTGGAACAGAACGAACTTTACTGTTGACACTAAGTTTGGAGCAATACAACACGTTATACTGGCAATATTCAGCCGCGATTTTATTTTGTAGTGAAGCTATAAGCTGTAATATTTTCAGTCAGACATGCTGAAATTTCTGTTGCAGGGTCCAGGAGATTTTCAAAGACTCCCTTCGCTGCCCAGAGCTGCGCCTGAGGGTCATCAAGCATCACAGCAGTGCCATGGAGCAGGGCTTCAAGAAGCCCCCTCCCCCTGTCTTCCCTCGATCCATCAGGGGATTGGACGACAAGGAGAACGTAGCAATGGTGGAAGGGGAAGAAAGACGTAAGTTGACATGAATGAGATTTAGCTGAATTATTGGCTCAGGTTGTATTTTAGCTGACGCAACATTTTGGAATTCCAGCTTTCATCATCAGGCATGGATTACATCATATCCCTGGAGATGGAATCTGTTAAGGGATGTGCTACTGAGTTTTTGGCCAATTTTGGCCTTTTTTTTTTATTTTTCATTAAATCTATTCACCAAATTTAGTATTGTTTTCTATATCAATCTGGGCAGCCAGGGAATTTACGTCAAAAGTTTCTCTCTTGTTCTACCACACATTTTCTTTTTTCGGTTTGTACGTTTTCAAAATTGGATATCCCTGTTTTATAACTAACCACAAAAATGCTGATTCGTCTATTCTTAAGAGTTCGTCTCTCTTCATCTGCATGAGTGGTGAATCCCCTAATGCTTAGCTTATTTCATCACTCCTGACTGGTGTTTATGTTATCCTTGAGGTATCAGCTCTGTTTGTGTACGTGCCAAGAGAGTGGAAATTAGAGCTAAGAGAGATACAGATCGCCACGTGAAAGTTGAATGGTTATAGCATCACCTAAGAATAAGTGCAATTTATTACATTATGTTTTGCAATAATTACATCTTCTGTGCGTAAACGTGTGCATATTAATGTCCTTTGTGTTACATTACAAAAAAGTTAATTGTTGCTTTCTTCCAGCTGAGAGCATGAGAACGAAAATAGCGACAGTGTCGCCAACCAAAAAAGTTTCTCCAGCTCCACGAAACACTGCCGCCAGCTTGCAAACTGCCAACACGAGGAAGATAGGCCGTAAAATCGAGTTGGAACTCACCAAAGGAGTTCATGGTTTGGGATTTAGCATCACTACAAGGGACAACCCTGCAGGGGGCAATTGCCCTATTTACATAAAGAACATCTTGCCAAAGGTATTTGACCCTAGCGGATCCATTTCGGTCTCTTGTCCTTGTTTCCTAAGTCGTCCCAAATTCCTGTGATCTCAGCCATGCCCATGTTAAAAACGGTAACATGTGGAAGAGAACAACCACCAGGATCGCCACTGTCCATTGGTAACGACTGCTAGATGGAAGTACAGTTGCTCTATGCAATTCAAATGAGAGTATAGTCTCTAGATAGCAGCTTAATGAAATTGTTTTGTTGTCTTCATAGCCCATAAGCTGATTATATAATTATGTGATCTGGAGTGATATCTTACGGCATTGGAACAATAGTGTGGCTAACACTAAAGACTATTTAGACCAGTCTCATGGACTAGTGGTCAGAGCTTCTGACTACAGTTCATGAGGTCCCGTGTTCGATTCCCAGTTAGAACACAGGAATTTTTCCTTAAAGGGGAATGTTCCTGTGTTGGTCCATAGTCTGGAAATTAGGTTAGGCTTAGGTTTAAGACCTCTCCTGGCACTTCATAATCATCCTATCATAATAATATGATCGGGGCAGCATAACTCCACCTTCCAGGTGCCCCAACCTCAGAAGTGGGTTACAAATAAGCCAGTGCCAGGAGAGACCAGAAATGTCAAATGACAATTTGGTGGCATTGGTAAAAAAAAAAATATAAAGACTCTTTATAATGTTGGTGTACAAAAAAAGAAAATATTTTTCACTGTTGCCTGCATGATGACAAAATGAAGTTTTTCTTTAAGATCATTTTTTTAATTTCTGGAAAGGTGGCAAAACTGCAATGATCGAAAGAGTGATTAATTTCTTGCATAAAGAGTATATATGTTCCTGTTCATCTCACTTCAATTGTATTATTTATTTGTTTATTGTGTTTGATCCAATTGAGCATTTCCTAACCTCAAATTCCACTGTTGTCTCTTCCAGGGTGCAGCAGTAGAGGATGGAAGACTGAAACCAGGTGACAGGCTCCTCGAGGTCAACGGAGTCGAAATGACTGGAAAAACCCAGTCCGAAGCTGTCACAGTCCTGCGCAATGCCCCACCTGGGAGCAAAGTTCGGATTGTTGTATCACGGCAGGAGGACTCTAGTTCAAGCCCTAGATTACCCCGACAGATGGTATGTACCTTGGAACCATGCACCATTACTTTCTTCTTAACACTGAGAATGACGAAAGCTTATTAATGAATTCATAGATCTATTAACCGCGGGACTAATTATGGATTGAATGCTCGAGGTTAAAATTGCCAAGTTTTAATATTGGTGTTCTCAAATCTGCATTATAAAATGCCAGAGTGTAGAGTTTCAGTATTTTAGAATCAGTTAAAAAAGGGAACAGAAATTTTAAAATATTAATTACAGTTTCAAATAAAAAAAAAAACAAGCATTTTCAGAGTAAGTATATACAGGGTGAATGTTATTAATGTTATTAATTTCAGGGGGTTATTCTTTGAGATATTTCAAACAAAAAAGTATACAGGTTTGCTCATTTTCGCTTCCTTTTCGAGATAAAAATTGTTTTATATGAAACATTTCATAGCGTGGTTTGGGAAAGCTATTCATTTAATTCCCAATATATGCTCAGTTAATTTAAGGGAACAGTGTATTATGGTGATAAATGTCTGAAAGAATTTCAGTTTTGATATTTAAATAATATGCAGAAATTTGATTCGAACAAATGTAACTTTTCATTCTGAAAATAAATTTTACAAAGTTACATTTGTTCTGATCAAATTTCTGCACATTTAAAGGACAAAATTAAAATTCTTTCAATAATAATTTATTACCATAATACACTGCTTAAATTGACTGAGCGTTTCATTTCATTCATTTAATGTTCTGCCCAAGGGCAGGTCTTTTACTGCAAACCCAGCTTTCTCCAATCTTTCCTATTTTCTGCCTTCCTCTTCGTTTCCTCATACGATCCATAATCTTAACGTCATCTATGAGACTGAGCATATTGGGAATTAAATCAATGGCTTTCCCAAAACACGCTATGAAATGTTATATCGGAAAAACAGGAAAAACGAGCTGAATTGTATTAAACTTTTTTTATTTGAAATATCTCGGAGAATAACCCCCAGAAATTAATGACATTACTTTACTGTTCACTCTACATAGATTTTTTTTCGGTTATGAAATATAGTTTGATTTTCTTATTTCTGTAACTTATTTTCCATACAGTACTAAATGGAAACAACTGGATAATACCTACGGCAGAGCAATGTCGATAGTCGACGTTATTCGCTGGCCACTAGTCACCGGGCAGTACCGAGCCGTGCCAAACAAAACACAATCGAAATGGTGGTAGTAAAATTCGCGACTATATTCTTAAATAATTCACTGCATTAGTCAAGTGCAAGACTTCTGGCTTCTGTTCCATTCAAAATTATTATAAAATACAATAATTTGGTCGAGGGAGCATCCGTTTTTGATGCAAAGATAATTTGTTTGTCTTGTTTCTTAAATAAAATTACGAAATGCGTTCCTGTGCTTAACATTTAATAAAAAAAGAAATATAGCAAAACTGTTTTGTCTCGAGACTCTCATCTAAGTCACGTAATAAGTCACGTAATCTACTTCAATATATTTGCGCAAATATACCTTGTAGCTAACAGTGGTGCTATCTCTCTGTAATGTTCAGAACGAAGGAGGTAGAGAGAGAAAATAAACAAATTTCTCCCTCCAACGACGCCACACACCAACGTCGTGTTCTTATGTTGGCGAGATTGTGTATTTACTTAAATTTGGTGCTAAACGTAACGGCACGGTTCAAAGATACTGTGGGAATTCTCCAGTTTAGCGGTACTAAAATGTTAAATATAAATTTAATGCTGAACTTTTAAATTCTCCTCGAAATACGTCCTTGCCCTTCAATATTAGTGATACTATTAGTTTCTTGGAGTACCTATAATATACTGAAGGTTTACCAATTTTTTCGTAAATTGAAGTTATTTTAGGAAGTTCATCCATGTATCACCTTTTCTCCAAATTTCTTCTAACTGAAATACTAGATAGTATAGAGCTAGAAGTAACATTATTTGAGTTATGAAAAACATTTTTATAAATTTAAAAGGTCTGTTAGTAGGGAGATATTTAAAAAAAGAGAAAGGGATTAATGAAATTCGTTGGATTGCTTGAAACATGTTTATTGTTGGAAAGTAATTTTTAGGTTAGGTAAGATTGAATTTGAAGAATAAATAATAGCAGTATGATTGCACCCTATCCAATTAAATAATGGAATGGAACATAAACAGAGCATGTAGCGAGACAGACCTCGTGGGAAACCACTAGGCACGAAGTTCATCTTACACTTCTGTTTCCATGGTACCACGAGAGATGTGAGAGTAAATCATTAATGTTAAAATATTCTCCCCTTGTAGGGCTGAGTTGAGTATAGATATTTCAAGTCAAATGTTTAAAATAATTTAATACATGAATATTATTTTGTTTCTTATGAATACACTGAGAAATTGGCAGTGCACATTAGGTCTGTGAACTTCAAAATGGACAGTTCACTGAAAATAATAGCTGTGAATTATTATGGCTTTCATGTTACATGTACCACACTAATAATGTCTGTTTTATGGAGCACTTTATTCAGCAATGATGTATTGATCTAGATTCAGTTTTGATTTATGAACAAAAAGAATTTACAGTAAAATCCCTCATAACCGGCACCCAAATAACCGGCAATATCAAAACAATGGCACTTTTAGCTAGAGGGGAAAAAAAAAAAAACTTTAAGTCCTCCACATTGGCACAGTCTAGGCAGTCAGTTTTGCCACATTAGGAAGTTCGCATGAACTTTAATTTTCAGTGAAATATTCGAACCTAAAATTAATGTATTATTTGTGTTGTGTGATGTGTTTTAATAAAGAAAATCCACACAGTTTTTATGTTTATTTAGTTATGTTCAGGCCATCAGTGTTGCCACAATAGGAAGTTCGCACGAACTTTAATTTTCAGTGAAATATTCGAACCTAAAATTAGTGTATTATTTGTGTTGCGTGATGTGTTTTAATAAGGAAAATCCACACAGTTTTTATGTTTATTTAGTTATGTTCAGGCCGTCAGTGTTGCCACAATAGGAAGTTCGCACGAACTTTAATTTTCAGTTAAATATTCGAACCTGAAATTAGTGTATAATTTGTGTTGCGTGATGTGTTTTAATAAAGAAAATCCACACAGTTTTTATGTTTATTTAGTTATGTTCAGGCCATCAGTGTTGCCACAATAGGAAGTTCGCACGAACTTTAATTTTCAGTGAAATATTCGAACCTAAAATTAGTGTATTATTTGTGTTGTGTGATATGTTTTAATAAGAAAAATCCAAAGTTTTTATGTTTATTCAGTTATGAGTACATGATAGAGAAATAAGCTTCAACATGGCTGTAGTTTTCAACATTTGGCACCATGAAACACGAACTTTTTTTCTTTACATACCGGTAGTTATTCAATTATCCGGCAAAATCTCGTATCCGGAACTAGCCTGGTCCCTTTGGTGCCGGATAAGAGGGATTCTACTGTATTATAATTACACACAAAATTTTGAGCAAGTTTCTTTATAATTTCCAGGTGATCTTATTCTGAAAAATTATTAAATAAATTAATATTTTCAAGATGTGTTGTTAATAATAATAATTTAATGATTCATATTAGGGAATCAGGTTTTTGAAAGCAGTCTTATTATTTAAGTATTTCATGGTTTGTTACAAAGAATATTCAAGTATAAAAATAATTGTTTAGGAGCACCAATGCTTTTGCCTCGACTTAACAAGCAACAATGAAACTTCATCAGCACATGATAACAACTATAACATCAAATGTTATTTTATGTCTGTTGTTCTTCAATATCTAGCAATAACACAATTGCTTTGTTAAGGAATCTAGGAGTACATTATTATTACTATCATCATCTTGTTTGGAATAAAATAATGTTCTTTGATTTATGGAGTAAATATCAGTGTTGCCAACTGGACGGAAATTCCGTCAAAATTGACGGAATTTCAATGTAGCGGACGGGAAAAAAATGGCTTTGACGGGTGACGGATTTTCTGGCGGAAATTACGATTTATATCGTCTTTTGACATTTTTAGCTGTTGTCATTTTTAATTGTTTAATTTTTGGAAGATTTTGCTTTTTATTTGAACAGCCCTGTCTGTTCCATACTATGTTTAAAATCCCCTGTTTCAGATTTCCTCGCAATCAAGTAAGATGTTGACGAATTATTAGCCTATTTTAATCAGGATTTGTAAGTAAGTTGTGTTAAAATTTGCTTTATATATATATATATATATATATATATATATATATATTGGGTGTTATATTTTTAATTTTGACGGATTCTGACGGATTTCTAGGTGTTATACTGACGGGAATACAATTTATGTGTTGGCAACACTGGTAAATATATTTTTATGTTGGTGCTAATAAAGTTTCATTGTAACGATATTATTAAAACAATTGCAAATAAAACAATTGAATGTTTATGAGCGCTTAGCTTATCATGTGTGTCAGCTCACATGTGGTGGAGGTGGCTCAAAAAAAAAAAAACAAAGGAAATTTGTGAAAGCGCTTGTTTGTTCTTTGTGTTCGAATGTTTGATGTAGAATGCCCATAGAAATGCTGAAGGATCTGAAGAAATATATGCAGAGTTTAGAATTGAATGTGCGTGTATTACCGTAGTTTCTCGAATACCTCGCACCCTCCATTAAGTCTCGCACCCCACTTTTGAAAGGGGGGGAGGGAAAGAAAAAAATATGAAAATAAAAATTTCAATAAATGTATTGACGAAAAATTGAGAAAAAGGTTAAACAAGCGCTGAGATAGTTCCCTTCCCACTCCGCTTCCACACCTTCAGCTGTCTCCTCTGTAATACCAACTTAACTTTGGTGACATTACGAAAGTTTCACCCCTAGTGTACACTCAGGCTTCGTCTTGCGTATACGAATGTGTGACCGGTGAGGTTAGTTTAGGCTTTTGTTAAGTCTTGTATATACGAACTGTGGCAGGTTAGGTTAGGTTAGGTTAGGTTAGGTTAGGTTAGGTTAGGCTTTTATTATGCCTTGCATATACGAATCTCTCAGGAGTTTGAAAGCCTGGTGATTTTTGATGAGAAAAATTCTCTCCGGCACCAGGATTCGAACCCTGGTTTTAAGCTATTAATTTAAGGCTTAGAATAGGTTATGAGACACATGAATCTATTAATGTAAGGCTTAGAATAGATTGTGAGACACATGAATCTATTAATATAAGGCTTGGAATAGATTGTGAGACATGAATCTATTAATGTAAGGCTTAGAATAGATTGTGAGACACATGAATCTATTAATATAAGGCTTGGAATAGATTGTGAGACACATGAATCTATTAATGTAAGGCTTAGAATAGATTGTGAGACACATGAATCTATTAATATAAGGCTTGGAATAGATTGTGAGACACATGAATCTATTAATGTAAGGCTTAGAATAGATTGTGAGACCATGAATCTATTAATATAAGGCTTAGAATAGATTGTGAGACACATGAATCTATTAATGTAACACTTAGAATAGATTGTGAGACACATGAATCTATTAATATAAGGCTTAGAATTGGTTATGAAACACATGAATCTATTAATGTAAGGTTTAGAATAGGTTATGAGACACATGAATCTATTAATGTAAGGTTTAGAATAGGTTATGAGACACATGAATCTATTAATGTAAGGTTTAGAATAGGTTATGAGACACATGAATCTATTAATGTAAGGCTTAGAATAGATTGTGAGACACATGAATCTATTAATATAAGGCTTAGAATACATTGTGAGACACATGAATCTATTAATATAAGGCTTAGAATAGATTGTGAGACACATGAATCTATTAATATAAGGCTTAGAATAGATTGTGAGACACATGAATCTATTAATGTAAGGCTTAGAATAGATTGTGAGACACATGAATCTATTAATATAAGGCTTAGAATAGATTGTGAGACACATGAATCTATTAATGTAAGGCTTAGAATAGATTATGAGACACATGAATCTATTAATATAAGGCTTAGAATAGATTGTGAGACACATGAATCTATTAATATAAGGCTTAGAATAGATTATGAGACACATTAATCTATTAATATAAGGCTTAGAATAGATTGTGAGACACATGAATCTATTAATATAAGGCTTAGAATAGATTGTGAGACACATGAATCTATTAATATAAGGCTTAGAATAGATTGTGAGACACATGAATCTATTAATATAAGGCTTAGACTAGATTGTGAGACACATGAATCTATTAATGTAAGGCTTAGAATAGATTATGAGACACATGAATCTATTAATATAAGGCTTAGAATAGATTGTGAGACACATGAATCTATTAATATAAGGCTTAGAATAGATTGTGAGACACATGAATCTATTAATATAAGGCTTAGAATAGATTGTGAGACACATGAATCTATTAATATAAGGCTTAGAATAGATTGTGAGACACATGAATCTATTAATATAAGGCTTAGAATAGATTGTGAGACACATGAATCTATTAATGTAAGGCTTAGAATAGGTTATGAGACACATGAATCTATTAATATAAGGCTTAGAATAGATTGTGAGACACATGAATCTATTAATATAAGGCTTAGAATAGATTGTGAGACACATGAATCTATTAATGTAACGCTTAGAATAGATTGTGAGACACATGAATCTATTAATGTAAGGTTTAGAATAGGTTATGAGACACATGAATCTATTAATGTAAGGTTTAGAATAGGTTATGAGACACATGAATCTATTAATGTAAGGTTTAGAATAGGTTATGAGTTACATGAATCACTTATTGTTGAAGGTGATCCACATTTTGTACTTCTATCACATTTTACATCAAACTGGAACGCATTGAACTGCAGGTTTGGTGCTGAGTCAGTGTTGATATGTACTGTGGCTATATCTGGTGCTTGATTTGATTGTGGTGTATGGTGTTGTCTCAATGATGTTTAGGTCGCTCCCGAAGCATCAGGTAGCGACAATGGCTCCTCTCCAGGGACATTCACTAATAACCGACAGAGCAACGGGTCGCAAGAAAACTTGATCTCAAGGACATCATCTCATTCTCATGAGGTCTCTATTCATGTACCATTAATCAGTCACTAAGGTTAATCATAAGTATGTCAAACCATTGTTGAACTTGCTTGCTGGCTTCAGCAATGGTGTTGGTGAGTATGGTAGCTCTTCACAGAAAATTGAGGAGATGGCTGAAAGCAGACGAAATGTGAAAAATTTAATAATTGGAGGTTATTGTACAGGAAAGAACCAGTATTTATTTTTGTTATTGTATAATTTTTTTTTTACTTTTTAGGTTTTTTTAATTTTTTATTATTAGTTTTTTTTTTAGTTTTTTTATTCTGTAGTTTCTTTACTTTGTACTTTTTACTGTGTAGTTGTTTACCTTGTAGTTTTTTTTTTACTTTTAATTTTATTTTATTTATCTTATTTTTTATTTCTTATTTTGTTTTTATTTATTTTATATTTTATTGTTTTATTTTTTATTTTTATTCATTTCATTTTTTTCATTTATTCATTGATATGTTTTTTTCACTTATTCATTGATTTTTTTCATTTATTCTTTGCTTTTTTTTTAATATACCGATTTTTTTTTCCATTTATTCATTGATCTATTGTTTCACTTACGGTATTGATTTTTTTCATTTATTCTTTGATTTATTTTTTTCGTGTACTGTTTATTAATTTTTTTTTTCATTTATTAATTGATTTATTATTTTCATATATTTATTGATTTACTTTTTTCATATATTTATTGATTTATTTTTTTCGTATATTTATTGCTTTATTTTTTCATTTATTCATTGATTTATCTTTTTCATATATTTATTGATTTATTTTTTTCAATTACTGATTTATTTTTTTCATTTTTTCATTGATTTCTTTAATTTATTCATTAATTCGTTGAATTATTTATTTTATCTTATTTTTTATTTTCTATTTTGTTTTTTTTTATTTCTTTTATATTATATTGTTTTATTTTTTATTTTTATTCATTTCATTTTTTTTTCATTATTAATTGATTTATTTTTTTATTTATTCATTGATTTTTTTCATGTCGATGTATTTTTTTGATTTATTGATTGATCTATTTTGTCACTTATTGATTTTTTCATTGATTCTTTGATTTATTTCTTTAATTTAATCATTAATTCGTTGAATTATTTATTTTATCTTTTTTTTCCATTTTGTTTTTTTATTTCTTTTATATTATATTGTTTTATTTTTTATTTTTATTCATTCCATTTTTTCATTTATTCATTGATTTATTTTTTCACTTATTCATTGATTTGTTTTATTTATTCATTGATTTTTTCATATCGATTTATTTTTTTCATTTATTCATTGATCTATTTTTTCACTTATTGATTTTTTTCATTTATTCTTTGATTTATTTTTTCATATACTATTTATTAATTATTTTTTTCATTTATTCATTGATTTATTCTTTTCATATATTTATTGATTTACTTTTTTCATATATTTATTGATTTATTTTTTTCATATATTTATTGATTTATTTCTTTAATTTATTCATTAATTCGTTGAATTATTTATTCATTGGTTCATTTTATTATTAATTTATTTATTTATTAATTTACCTATTCATTCACTAATTTATTTTTCAATTTATTTATTTAGAAGTATATATAATGAAAAAGTGTTTTTTTTTACATGCTGTTTGCGTGTTTGGCTATTTTCTTCATGATTTCAACAGAATTGTTGACATTTCGAGATACTAAAAAGTATTTTATGAACTGTTTTATTTGTTAAAGTGAGCGATAAAAACCTCCGAATTTTATTTGGAAAATAATGACACTTTATTTGAGTGCTGAGGGGAGAAAATATAAAATGGACAGTTTATTAAATTGAACTTTGCAAACAGTTTTTCTTTTTTCTTTTTATTTATTAACTTTTTTCTTTGTTTATTGCTATTGACTGTGTGTACCAAATAAGGTTCTTCTTTTAGCCATCTCGTCAATTGCGCATTACAATTAAGACAACTAATCTGTGATGTATTTCACATTACACATTTTATCATGAAAATATGGTGCATTCCTTTTGTCCATTATATCCACTGTGATTATGTTTATCATATACGTAACTTTTAATTGAAAATTCACAATTTGGATTTGAATGTAATTGAAATGAGAAATTAAATATGAAACGAATATTCTAAAAATTCATATAAAATGACATCAATAATAAATAAATTCATTGATAAAGCTTCACTTAATTTGGACAACATAAAATATCCTTAAATTTGGAATCATTCTTTTGTCTTAGAAAGTCTTTTTGGAAAAAGATATTTGCCAAACAACAACCTTTGAATTTACATAGATTATTGAAAGTAAAACCTAAGTCCAATATTTTCCTCTTTCATTTGGACAACATTCAAATCAAATTAGTTTATACAGGGTGATTCAGACCACCTGTAAGTCATTTATTTCGGAAACTAGTGCTTTAAAATTTTCGAGAAAAAAAATATTTATAACTGAACCACATGTGAACTTTCACTTGAGCTTGATTTCCTCACTCAGCCCTAACAGGAAGTAGGGTCAGTGGCGTATCACTTTAAAATTTCAAATGGGAGTCGGGGTCAAATAGGGTACCATTTGATAGAGCTCTTCAAAACAAACAACTTTCGTAGGAAACGTTTTTATTAATTCCTACTCTTTCAATGAGAAAACATACAAAAAGGCAGTTGGTGATTCGAACCATCTGTAAATTATTTCTTTCTGAAACTAGTGCATTAAAATTTAAAATTTTCGAGACAAAAATATTTAAACTAAGGCACATGTGAACTTTCACTTGAGCTTGATTTCATCCAGTCTTTCAGTAACATATCAACATTATTTGTCTTATTTACACTTTCGTCTTGTAACATTTCTCACTGGAGTAACGGTCAGTGCGTCTGGCCGCGAAACCAGGTGGCCCGGGTTCGAATCCCGGTCGGGGCAAGTTACCTGGTTCAGGTTTTTTTCCGGGGTTTTCCCTCAACCCAATACGAGCAAATGCTCGATAACTTTCGGTGCTGGACCCCGGACTCATTTCACCGGCATTATCACCTTCATTTCATTCAGACACTAAATAACCTAGATGTTGATACAGCGTCGTAAAATAACCCAATAAAATAAACATTTCTCAATATTGATGGCATTGCCTTTTTGTACGTTTTCTCATTGAAAGAGTAGGAATTAATAAAAACATTTCCTATAAAAGTTGTTTGTTTTGAAGAGCTCTATCAAATGGTACCCTATTTGACCCTGACTCCCATTTGAAATTTTAAAGTGATACTCCACTGACCCTACTTCCTGTTAGGGCTGATTGATGAAATTAAGCTCAAATGAAAGTCCACATGTGGTTTAGTTATAAATATTTTTTTCTCGAAAATTTTAATGCACTAATTTCCGAAATAAATTACTGTTACGGATGGTCAGAATCACCCTGTAGACATAATTTCATAGTAACAAATTTTTTAAGATTGTTGATATGTAGGCCTATATAAATTTTATTTGATAGTAATCATTAAATCAGGAATAAAGGCAGTTTTGAAGTCCTGTAATTATATAGGACGTTTCTTAATTCTAAATATTTTAAATTCAAATCTCAACTGATGAAATACCTAATTAAAATATGTTGGAATTTTTATTGTAAATAAATAGTACTCAGTTAACAATTTGTGTAATTCTGTTTGTATGGTTTTACTTATCCACAGCCTTCCGAGAAAGTGACTGATGATGGCTTAGTGTTCCCATGGAAACACAGAGAGATCCTCACTTTTGACATTCCAGTACATGATACAGAAAAGGCTGGACTAGGTAAGTGGATTATTTTTTGCCTTCATTTACAAGTATACTTCACGAATAGATATGTATAACCAAACAGTGAAACATCTGCCATCTAGCAGAACGTTATGTATGTGAGCTATTCCATCTCAAATCGACCGAAATATACAGTTTTTGTACGAAGAGAACTGTGATACAATGCTTTGTGCAAAGTTTGAGGCATCAGAACTTCATAGTGTTTAGATTAAAAATATTTTAATTTATCGTATTTTCATAAAATTAGCAACTTTAAACTGTTGTAGCTCCGAAACCCTTTCACCCAATGATCAAAATCATGGTTTATTTTGATGCTGAGAAATTAGAGTTTATATTGACATATAAACAGATTTTCTTAATTTTTATGGAAATGGAGAAATTCAGATTTTTCCTCATTAAGACGGCTTTGCCACCGAAAAAAATGTTTTAAAAATATTTAGTTAGATTCCGCATTGAAAGTACAAATAAACACATATTTTTTACTGATGGCACGTTGATAAGAAAATATTGAAAATATCAAATAAAGAAAATAAATAGTACGCGCGTGAACTAACCAGCTGACTGTGAGACAGGAGCTAGCCGAGACAAGCAAGGCCAGGAGACAAACACGTGATGTTTCGTGTAGTAGAGCATAGCTGGGCTAGCTTTATCACAAGTCTTCAAAAACACAGGAGTAAAATGACGCCCAACGCTCGCTTATCTTCAGCTCTCGGCTAGTGCGAGCGGTACTGCGCCGTTCAAGTCCAGGCGTGTGAAAATAATCTATTTAATACCCTCGAAACTTATTGCCGTGGCACTAAGCAAACAATGCCGAATCCCTCTTAATAATGCAAGGTTTTTTCTCAATATTTTTTTACATTTTTACAAATGGGCAAAAAGCCTAAAAGTAAGTAAAATCAGATTATCTGTCTCTCTGTGTACAATAAAAATAAGGATTACTTCTTAACGTAACCTACCAAATGTCAGCTTCAAAATGAGCTCACGTTCAATGTTCTGCAGTAAATGGTTCCAGAGTTCTGAGCGCTGAAAGAGGCTTGTTTTTATAAAATACGCTAAATTTGTCGCTCAGCAATACGAAAACCGTTTGACTTTCGATAGTATATTTTTGAAAATGCACTGTCCTCAGCACCTTGTATAAATAGGGAAGAAATTAGAGTATAAAAAAATGCGAGGTTTTTTACTGATCGATTTCATATGGAATAGCCCGTGTATAGACCTATAAATAAAGGTCCAGTACACTATACGAAGTTTTATTATTAATTTTTTCGTTTCTTGAAGTCTGTGCTTTTAGCAACAGAGACAAGTTTTTCGGCAGAAATATAAGCTATATTTTCTGTGGTTGTTGCAGGGGTGAGTGTGAAGGGTAAGACGTCTGCCAGTCATGGTGGGAGTCACGGGAACGGAAGTGCTGGCTCATCATCTGTGGATCTGGGCATCTTCGTGAAGAGCGTCCTGCACGGGGGCGCAGCCTCACGCGATGGTCGACTTCGGACGAACGATCAGCTGCTCAACGTTAATGGCATTTCACTTCTTGCTCAGTCAAACTCAGATGCCATGGAAACTCTGAGGTGATTTACAAAACTCTTTCATTCATTCAGTGTTCTGCCCAAGGACAGGTCTTTCACTGCAAACGCAGCTTTCTCCAATCTTTCCTATCTTCTGTATAGGTTAAATAAAGTTTTCCTGTATCTTACTCTCTCTGTCTATTTATTATCTTTAATTTTCTTTCTGTATATTTGTATTACTTATATTCTAGCTCTCTCTGCTACACTTCTTTTGTTGCTTTCTATCTCCTTCATCTTTGTTTTCTTCCATTCCTCTTTCTCTCTTTGTCTGCTCCTAATTGTTTCTCTTTCTAGTCGTGTGTTTTTTTCTTTTCATTATCTTTCTCTCCACTTCACTGTTTCTCCTTTTTGTCTGTCATTTTCCTCTCTTTTTCTTTTTTCATCATCATCATCATCATCATCATCATCATCATCATCATCATCATCATCATCATCACGGCTTAGGCCTTTGGCCTGTTCCGGCTTCAAGTATTGTGCTTAGGTGAAATATTATAATTGTGTTGAGTTTTTATAAAATATTAGAATTTACAGCTTAAAATACTAAAATATTATTCAATGTTAATTAAAATTGATCTCTCCATCGTTTACATGGACGTCCTTGATCTCTTCTGCCCTTGGGATAATAATTCAATAATACTCTTGGGAATCGATCATGATTCATTCTTTCCACATGTTCCAACATTTTATCTGATAGTTTTTTTATTCTGGAAATGATATCTTCTATCTGCAATTCTCTTTTTATATCCTCACTTTGTCTTTGATCAATAAGCCGATATCCCGCCACCGGTCTTAAAAAACGCATCTCAGCTGCTTCCAGTCTCTTTTTTAGTTGTTGAGTCAACGTCCAACATTCAGATCCGTACAGAAGGGTTGGGATCGCCATTATGTTGTAGAACCTTAAGATAGTCTCCTTTCTAACCCTTCCAATCAGGGTTCTTCTTAGAGTTCCACATATATGTTGGAATCTTTGTATGAGGGGGATCCAGGAAATAACGACCATTCGCGCATACCTGCTGCGCAGCTGACTCCCCTTCCTTGTTTGAAGGTCAACTGGCTTCCTTAACATGTGTTCTCATAATGTTGTGAGTACTGGTTGCAACAAGTCGCCATTGTGCATTTTGTGTTACTTCAAAATGAACGACGTGATTGATAATCCCGCCGACTGTGAGGTGAGGAGTGTGATTCGATTTTTGAATGCCCGACATTTGAAACCTGCAGAAATTTACCGGCAATTGAAAGAAGTATATGGTGATACTGTAATGAATGAAAGAAATGTGAGAAAATGGTGCGAAATGTTCAACAATGGGCGAACAAATGTCCATGATGAAACTCGACCCGGACGCCATCACTCATCACAGAAGACCTGAAGACTAAAGTGAACGACAGAATCTTGCAAGACAGGCGCACATCACTCGACGAATTGCATATTGCCTTTCCTGACATTTCTCGTTCTTTGCTTGGTGAAATTGTGTCGCAACATCTTGGCTACCACAAAATCTGTGCACGATGGGTTCCACGGCAACTGAGTGACCAACACAAAACTCAGAGAATGGCCTCAGCATTGACATTCTTGATGCGATATCACACAGATGGAGACGCCTTTCTTGATCAAATTGTGACTGGCGATGAGACCTGGGTATCTCACAACATCCCAGAGACCAAGCGCCAATCACGTCAGTGGCATCATCCCTCATCACCCAAGAAACCGAGAAAATTCAAACATACTCTCTCAACATAAAAAGTCATGGCTACTGTCTTTTGGAATCGCAAAGGTGTTCTTTTGCTGGATTTCATGCCAAAAGGCACTACGATCAATGCAAATCGTTATTGTGAGATT
Organism: Periplaneta americana; assembly: GCF_040183065.1. Taxonomy (NCBI): domain Eukaryota; kingdom Metazoa; phylum Arthropoda; class Insecta; order Blattodea; family Blattidae; genus Periplaneta; species Periplaneta americana. The sequence goes on along the minus strand of NC_091122.1, from coordinate 11,090,982 downwards.
TTACGAAAACTACGGCGAGCCATCCAAAACAAGAGGCAAGGAATGCTTTCGAGAGGAGTTGTGCTTCTTCACGACAACGCCCGCCCGCACACTGCTGCTTCAACTCGAGAATTGCTGGATCAATTCGGTTGGGAAATCTTTGATCATCCGCCCTATAGTCCAGACCTTGCTCCTAGCGATTTTCACCTTTTCACTAAGCTGAAAGACTTTCTGGGTGGTACGCATTTTGGAAGTGATGAAGAGTTGAAGACAGTGAACACCTGGCTTAATGAACTGGCGGCAGAGGAGTATAACACGGGAATTCTAAAGCTAGTGAACAGATACGACAAATCTTTAAATGTAGGTGGTGATTATGTAGAGAAGTAAAGGAAGCTTCAGTTATGTAACAGACTTCGTTTTTTCAAATAAATATATATATTTTTTTAATTATTACAACAAAACGGTCGTTATTTCCTGGATCCCCCTCGTAACTTATCATTGATATCACGTCCTGTATTATATCCCACGTTGAAACCTAGATATTTGAAATACGTTTCTTGTTCTACTATCACCCCGTTAATTACTATTGTACTTCTAAGAGGATATTTTCCTTTAAAAGCTGTCACCTTTGTTTTCTTCTCCGAAATTTTCATATTATATTCACCAGCAACTATGTTTAACTTACATATTGCTCTTTGTAGACCATCTTCCGAGTTTACTATTAATACCTGATCGTCGGCATAGAGAAGAGTATCGATTTCTATATTGTTAACACAAAAATTATTTTTAAGTTCATTTTTTCTTCTGTTAATGATGTCGTCAATGTATATATACTACTAGGTTCAAAAAGTTCCCGGAATTTTACTACCATTTTTCGTATTAATATATAACAAGGGATATTATACATTTGTTTTGTTGGTAACATTCATGATGTCATTTCCTTAAAGTTTGCTGATAATGGCAATTATTGGTTTTGAGTTGTAGGCAATTGTTTATCATAGTGTTTTGTTTGATCGTCGCATTTTGTAATTATGTCCACAGAGCAAAGTACAAACATCAAGTTCTGTGTTTTGCTGGGGACATGATCAGTATGGCTGATGAAGATGGTGATTTCTTAAACAAAATGAAACTGGTGCTACTTGTACGACCCAGTCCCTAAACGACAGTCATCTGAGTGGAAATCGAAAACATCTCCTCGGAAGCAAAAATTTCCTAGGGACACTTCCAAAGGCAAAGTTATTTTAAATGTTATGTTTTATTTAACGACGCTCGCAACTACAGAGGTTATATCAGCATCGCCGGATGTGCCGGAATTTTGTCCCGCAGGAGTTCTTTCACATGCCAGTAAATCTACTGACATGAGCCTGTCGCATTTAAGCACACTTAAAGCAAAGTTATGTTGGAAGTTTTCTTCGACTCTCAGGGTCTCATGCACCATGAGTTCATTTCAGAAGGTCGTACTGTAACGAAAGAATTGTACGTAGAAATCCTCCGTCGCCTCTGGGACGCAGTGAGAAGGAAACGTCCAGAAAAGTGGGTAGAAAACAACTGGTTCCTTATGCATGGCAATGCACCTGCTCATCGCGCAATTATTGTAAAGAATTTTCTTGCCAGGCACAACATAACTGCTTTGGATCACCCACCATACTCTCCTGATCTCTCACCACCTGATTACTTTCTGTTTCCCCGTCTGAAAAGTCATCTGAAAGGACGGAGATTCAATGCTGAAGAGGTTATCGCAAACGCGACGAGAGCACTAAGACGGGTTTCACAAAATGGCTTCCAGGCCTGCTTCCAGGAACTCTACACGCGTTGGCAAAATTGTGTTGTTGCGGAAGGCAACTATTTTGAAGGGAATGCTGTAGAATAGTGTTTAAGGTACGTTGTTTCTATGATGCTAGCAAATTCCGGGAACTTTTTGAACCTAGTATGTAGAACAATGCGGGTGATAATGGACACCCATGTCTTACTCCTTGATTTATAACCCTTTTAGTATTATTCCTTTTCCCTTTTTATTTCAATCTTTATTTGATTTTTTATTTTCATATTTTCTTCCTCCCACTCTCTATCCTGCACTTTGTACCTTGTATTTGTTGATGTTCCTCTTTTCCACTGCTCTATTATTGTCCCTTTTATCCTCATCAGAGTCAACTACTGTATAATCAGTAAATCCTGTAAGGCAGTTTCTCTTGTGCGTTCTATGCAGGAGGGCCATGCTGCATACAGAAGGCCCCATCCCTGGCGTGATCTCGCTGACAATAGCCAGGCGGGCCTCGTCCCCAGGACCCCACGGACTCAGCAATGGCCACCATTCAGGCCGGGACTCTGTGTCCAGTTTGCTCACCAGTTCCTCAGGTAGGAACAACTTCACAATTACAGCGGAACCCCATTACAACACGGATAACATAATCTAAAACATACGGGCTATTCCATATGAAATCGATCAGTAAAAAACCTCGCATTTTTTTTAAATTCTAATTTTTTCCCTATTTATACAAGGTGCTGAGGAGAGTGCATTTTCAAAAATATACTATCGAAAGTCAAACGGTTTTCGTATTGTTGAGCGACAAATTTAACGTATTTTATAAAAACAAGCCTCTTTCAGCGCTCAGAACTCTGGAACCATTTACTGCAGAACATTGAACGGGAGCTCATTTTGAAGCTGACATTTGGAAGGTTATGTTAAGAAGTAATCCTTATTTTTATTGTATACAGAGAGACAGATAATCTGATTTTACTTACTTTTAGGCTTTTTGCCCATTTGTAAAAATGTAAAAAGTATTGAGAAAAAAACCGTGCATTATTAAGAGGGATTCGGCATTGTTTGCTTAGTGGCTCGCCAATAAGTTTCGAGGGTATTAAATAAAATAATCTATTCAACTCAAATGGGCTGACAAGAAGCCACAATTTAAGTCACACGGTATTTGTGTGCACTCGAAGTTGGGTTCTGGTGTCTTGTCAGCGCATTTGAGTTGAATGGATATAAAGGAAAAATTGTGACGGTGTTGTGTATGGTTCTTGGGATAGCTCAGTTGGGAGAGCATTCCTTCACTAAGCGAAGGATCCCGGGATCGATACCCAGCTCCGGAACGATTTTTCCTTAAAAAAATTCAAACTTGCTTTCCAGGGAGCTACTACCTGAAAGCTATATTTGCACAACTCAGCATATATTACCCTAATGTACTGTATTGACTCTGAATCATTATTGTTTATTTTAAAGCGTGGTAGATAGAACCATGTCATTTTATCAATCAAGCAATGAAATACATGTATCATTTTCTTACGGATGCAGAATTAATGGTGTGAGGTGTTCTTAATAGTTTAACAACTAGCACAATAATTTAAAAGGACTGCATTGTAGATAGAATTAGCAATGACAGAAAAAAAAGAGATGGGACGAGGTATGTCCAATTGTAAGTTTGAAGTAAAAGTACACAATTACAATATTTATGTTTGCAGGGACAGAAACGTTTGGTTGTGGTGGAGGCAACAAGTCTGAAAATGAAGCCTACACGCCAGACAACTCTGGTACGAGTGAAAACTCCGATAACACTGTTATCTTCCTGCCCTACAAGGACGAAACCGACCATTCCAGGGAAAGCAGCCATCTTAGTGCCAAATCTTCCGACAAAAATATGAGTAAGCATTTTTTAATTACCAAGTTTCTATAGAGTATAGCAAGAGCTGAAACTGACACCCAAGTGAAAGCTCATGATGTCTACAGTGAAGGAAATTATATATAATTTACAAAAAAATAAAAATAAAATGAAATAAAAAAGATGTTCAGCATATTCACAATCTTTTTTGGTGATATTATCTTGCCTTGTGAGGCATTTCAACCACTTTCATAGATTACATAGCAGGTGGTCTCGTCTTCTACTTCACGAAATCAGCATTTGAAATCTTCCACTCTATGAATTTGTTCCCTGAAGGTACAGTGCCTTGTTAAAAGCCAATCACATTCATTCCTGGTGTCGACCTGGTTGGCGAGTTGGTATAGTGCTGGCCTTCTATGCCTAAGGTTGCGGGTTCGATCCCGGGCCAGGTCGATGGCATTTAAGTGTGCTTAAATGCGACAGGCTCATGTCAGTAGATTTACTGGCATGTAAAAGAGCTCCTGCGGGACAAAATTCCGGCACATCCGGCGACGCTGATATAACCTCTGAAGTTGCGAGCGTCGTTAAATAAAACATAACATTTCATTCCTGGTTGTTTTTTGTGCATCACATATGACATGCGGATCATATGAGGAAGGTAGAAAATAGGAAAGACTGGAGAAAGCTGAGTTTGCAGTGAAAGACCTGCCCTTGGGCAGAACACTATATGAATATGAATAGGACATTAACGTACCGATATACAGGGTGATTCACGAGGATTTACCGTCCTTTATGGAGCTTATTTCTGAAGATATTCTGAGCAAAAAATGTCATATAAACAAAGTTCCTATTCTCAATATTTTCAGAGTTACATTAATTTAAAGTTGTTTGTAAAATACGTTTTTTTTTTTTTTTTAGTTTGAAGGTAAAAGAATAATACAAATAGAGAATGAACCTATATATAGAATGGAGAATAATAGACTGGTCAAAAAATGTATATATAAATGGAAACCAATAGTTAACAGAAAGCAGGGTACACCAAAAAATAGATGGGTGTCCTGAATGATCTGAAATTGATGAAGGTGGAAAACTGGACAAAGATAGTTTGAAGCCTTAAGGAATGGAAGAAAGTTGTTGAGAAGGCCAAAACTTTCATCTGAGAGTTGTAGAGCCAGAAGAAGAAGAAGAATGAACTATTCAGAAGTATCATTTCTTTAATTGGCAAATATTACGAAGCTAAAAATGTGCTGTGAACTCCTTAATTGCTTCGTACAGACATCTTTTTCTATTTTCAACTAGAATATTACATTGTTCTTATGCACTTATCACAACAATTATTACAAATCACACCACTTCCACTGACTTAATTATTTGCAGTTCAATTTTGCATCCTAATTTACAGTCTCGGAGAGTTTACAACACATTTTTAAAAATGTCGCTATCCGCTTGTGTATACTTGGCCGCACGCTTGTGAACGGCACTCGTCGCTCTACGTAACTGCATACGGATATCTTTGATTTCCGTAGCACTCGCGCTGGCTGCTGACTGCACGCTGACCAAGATCACGCGTTCACAGCAATGCGTCCCAATAACGAAACGTAACTCTGTAATATTTAAAGATAAAACACACATGTTAGGTCAATTATACAGTGTTCATAGATTTGATAAGATACATTAAAGGTGATATATTACAGTTATATGAACACTAATAAATACAATAAAATTATTAAAGAAATTAGTTATAGTCAGACATGTTTCGGAGATGCTTCTCCATCTTCAGTCTCCTTTAAGCGAAGCAACAACGCGGTTCGATCACCTGAACCACCCGTCGTGGTAAATAGTCACTGAAGATGGAGAAGCATCTCCGAAACGTGTCTGACTATAACTAATTTCTTTAATAATTTTATGCTCGACCATGTCGAAATGTAGTAATTATACACCTGGTAGCAGACCTTTAATGCATGTCATTAAAGTACACCTACTCATTAAAGGTCAGGTCTTTCAGCCAATGACGACTCAGGTTACAACTGTTCAGCCAATGACAGGTCAGCTTTCTACTGTTATAAAACTGCAAGTATCGATTATTCTTGGATATGCAATCGAAAGAGAATCAGCGAAAAGTCACGGAGGCTGGAAATCCAATACTGTCGCAGAAGGTTATGTTCTGTTACTATAATAATTAGCGTTAATTGTAAATAATATTCAAATAAATTCAATTTGTCATCTCGTTTTTCAATGTCTAATTTAATTTCATTGTTATCTCTGTAGGTTCTTATGGCCTAGCAAGGTCAATGTGAACATCTGTTCCTCGGAAAAAATCAATCTCACAACATATGGGACATTGGTCAAGGTCAGATACAAAGAAAATTAATAATATCAATTTAGAAATATGGTCGAGCATAAAAAGTCGTATGAAACTCGCCTATAATGGTAATTAAGAAGCTCGTATGAAAATTATGAAACTCGCTTGCACTCGTTTCATAAATATCCATACTCACTTCTTAATTACCTTCATTATAGGCTCGTTGCATAATGTACTATTATTGTATTTATTAGTGTTCATATAACTGTAATATATCACCTTTAATGTATCTTAGTAACTCTGTAAATATTGAAAATAGGACCCATGTTTATATGACATTTTTTGCTTAGAATTTCTTCGGACTGTAAATCCTCGTGAATCACCCTGTATCCTGTATACAGGGTGATTCAGGACTTCTGCAACAACCTCTGGGGATTGATAGATCTCACAAAGAGGAGGGTAGAGGGGAAGAGAAGGCCTCATGGCCTTCTCTCTACCAGGTTAAATAAATAAAATAAAATAAAAAATAAAAAATTCGTAAAACAACCCATGTTCTCCATGAAAGAGTTATGGGACATCGACAAAAAGACAGGTTTTTGTGACATTTACAGTTAATTATAAATCCGACCCTGTAAGCAAGCACTTTATTTATAATTTGTTGTGTTTGCAGGTAATGCAGAGTCTGTCTCGTCCAGGAACCCCGTGATCGACCGTCTGACAGGACAGATATCGAACCAGAACTCAAACCCCCTGAGGAACGAGAGCTACTACAGGGCCACACATGACACCTGGAACACCACCATGCTGCTTAGTGGGGGCGCAGTGGACAAACTGACCAGTCCCACGGTGAACCTGCCCTCGGGGGAGATGGTGCTGATTGAGGAGGAATACACACCCCACAACCTGCCAACATCTCACAACCACCGGTAGGCAGCAACACCACCTAAATGTGGGACGTGTTTATTACTTCACTACAACACAAACTAAATCAAATTGCTGTAATACAGGGTCAACAACAACTATGGAATATTGCTATTAACTACTTAAGGGGATCCGGTACGTCCTATCTCGGCTATGTTAAAATCATTATTTTTCATGCAGCTTTTCTCAGAAACTGCTAGTAGTAGGCACTTGATTTTTTTACACGTTATTCTTACATATACTGACCTGAATTTAACACAGCCAATTGAAGGAAAAGTACATAGTACATTAAATATAATTTTTTTTTTGTTCCGGTCCAAATTTTAACTACAATTTTCAATATATATCAGTACACAATTATTTTCATAATTTAGATTTATTGAAAATCTCATGTTAAATTAAGGACAAGGCTTGTGGCAACGTTCTCTGAAAATTTGAAAGTCCTATGTGTAATAGAAGCTGAAAAAAACTGCATTTTGTAAGAAAAAAAAAACAAACTTACAGAAAAACGTTCAAATAATTCAAAATATTAAAACTTTTATTTTCATTCAAAAATACTAAACCTTTTTTTTTTTTTTCATATATAGTGTATACTGTAATAGAAAAACGTTCAAATAATTCAAATTATTAAAACTTTTATTTTCATTCAAAATACTAAACCTTTTTTTTTTTTTTTTTTTTTTTTCATATATAGTGTATACTGTAATAGAAAAACGTTCAAATAATTCAGAATATTAAAACTTTTATTTTCATTCAAAATACTAAACTTTTTTTTTTTCATATATAGTGTATAGTGTAATAGAAAAACGTTCAAATAATTCAAAATATTAAAACTTTTATTTTCATTCAAAATACTAAACCTTTTTTTTTTTTTTTTTCATATATAGTGTGTACTGTAATAGAAAAACGTTCAAATAATTCAAAATATGAAAACTTTTATTTTCATTCAAAATACTAAACCTTTTTTTTTTTTTTCATATATAGTGTATACTGTAATAGAAAAACGTTCAAATAATTCAAAATATTAAAACTTTTATTTTCATTCGAAATACTAAACTTTTTTTTTTTTTTTCATATATAGTGTATACTGTAATAGAAAAACGTTCAAATAATTCAAAATATTACAACTTTTATTTTCATTCAAAATACTAAACCTTTTTTTTTTTTTTTTCATATATAGTGTATACTGTAATAGAAAAACGTTCAAATAATTCAAAATATGAAAACTTTTATTTTCATTCAAAATACTAAAACTTTTTTTTTTTTCATATATAGTGTATACTGTAATAGAAAAACGTTCAAATAATTCAAAATATTAAAACTTTTATTTTCATTCAAAATACTAAACTTTTTTTTTTTTTCATATATAGTGTATACTGTAATAGAAAAACATTCAAATAATTCAAAATATTAAAACTTTTATTTTCATTCAAAATACTAAACCTTTTTTTTTTTTTTTCATATATAGTGTATACTGTAATAGAAAAACGTTCAAATAATTCAAAATATTAAAACTTTTATTTTCATTCAAAATACTAAACCTTTTTTTTTTCATATATAGTGTATACTGTAATAGAAAAACATTCAAATAATTCAAAATATTAAAACTTTTATTTTCATTCAAAATACTAAACCTTTTTTTTTTTTTTTCACATATAGTGTATACTGTAATAGAAAAACGTTCAAATAATTCAAAATATGAAAACTTTTATTTTCATTCAAAATACTAAACCTTTTTTTTTTTTTTTCATATATAGTGTATACTGTAATAGAAAAACGTTCAAATAATTCAAAATATTAAAACTTTTATTTTCATTCGAAATACTAAACCTTTTTTTTTTTTCATATATAGTGTATACTGTAATAGAAAAACGTTCAAATAATTCAAAATATTAAAACTTTTATTTTCATTGAAAATACTAAACCTTTTTTTTTTTTCATATATAGTGTATACTGTAATAGTTTCATATATTGAATACTGTAATAGAGAAAACACACTAGAACAATATGAAATATGCAGACACACTAAAACACACCCCAGTCAAATTCCCAACACACATATCAATTTCAGAACACACACACTATTTGACACCACATTTCAATACTTTTCAATAATCAAACGCACCACACAACAGGCAGCGAAGTTCAAGATGACGCCAAGATCTAGTAGGCTCTGAGGATGGTGTGAAAAAGCACCGAAACAGCTGTAAGCCGCACATGCTTACACAATTAACACGAGTAAGATTGCCATTTAATCAATTTTTTATATATCATTCCATTTTGGAACATTGTTTAGCAAGATATTTTTCTTGCACTTTCCAACAAAATGAGACTAATATCTGTGGTGTTTGGGTAAAGGGAGATAAGTCATAAAAATGAGTTCGGAGATAAATGAAAATTAAACTTGGAACCCTTATTACAAATAATTTTCTACACAAATAAAACACATCAACTGGTTGTATTCTTTGATTTTTGCACACTCACTTGTATAATTTAACTTGTGTGTTTATCTGGGGAACAAAATTCCACCTGGACAAAAAAATGACTTACACCCCTTTACCCGAACACCACAGAATGTCCCAACAATAACTGTCGGGACACTGGGACGGAACATGGACCGTTCCATTTAAAATGGGGTATCTGGTCATGTTATTTAATTTTTTCTATCCAATAAATAATGTACTTTTTTCTTTCATTCAAGATTTGTTTTATTGCAATTGTAAATTTACCACGTTATTCTCCAGTTCATTGGCTACAAAGATCATTTTTCCACATATAAATACCTAATTTAAAATCAAATAATTGGATAAGTGTCCATTTTCGAATATTAAATTATCTTCCTTCGTGTTTAAATGTTCCTTGATGTCAAATTTAATTGTTTTTCGTTGGCAGTGGGTTGATAGATATTTTTCTTTCACAGAATGGGTAAAGGTTTGACAGAGAAGGGAATTCCGGGTCGAGGACGCGATATAGGGCCAGATGGAGAACCAGGTCCGATGGTGCCTCCTTCAGCGGGCGGCACGGCATCGGATCAGAGCAGTGAGACCCACACGGGGGACATAACCTACGCAAGCCAGTGAGTAAACACTTTGCTTATACTTTCTTGATATCTTGACGAATGCTTGTCATTGGGAACAAGGTTGGTGGTTTCAAACCTGGTTGAAGATAAAGGGAGTGTTCTACCTTCGCAGATTATCACTGGATGAAGCTGCTGGTTTCTCGAGGGATGCGTTTGGAAGACAAAGTATGTCGGAGAAGAGGCACGCGACGTTGGATGCCAAACATACTGACACTTACCAGCGCAACAAGAAGCTCAGGTTGGTGTTTTGCATGTCCTCTAGGGAATCCAACTAAAGTTTTTCAACATAAAAGTTGTTCCCCTATACCAGTCATGTCAACTGATGCCCATAGGAGCAAGCGCGCGCTTTAGAGCCCAGGAGAGCCTGAGCGCTTTACAGCTGAAAGGAAAGAGACAGACGAAAGAGGTGATATATGCCGCTTGGTCGAGCTATATTCAGGGATGGCCAGCACTGATTCAATAGATAAAGGGAAGAGAACTTATTAAAACTGTATCCATGTTAATTTTTAGATTTGTCTGAGAAGTATAAGTGCATTACAAGAATGTAAGTTTTAATTTTAATGCTCATTTTTCACAAGTTTGATTTTTTTATTCAAAAGAAATATTTTCTCAACTTTTCGTATAGAAAAGTGAAATTTTCAGGTATAGGCCTATTTATTTAGTAGCCTTACAGAATGTTTTCGTAAATCTAATATACCGTATATATGTATTACTGAAGATAATGTATTGAAAGTTTTGAAAATATTCGCATGGAAATTGTTTGTAAGGAAATGAATTAACAAAGCAACTACTGTTACGTCATAAGCAAAAGATACGTGCCCATGTGTTGTAAAAATGTCAGCTCTATAGCTTCAGCAGATTTCGAGAAAATAATTTAATATTCTGATGATAGGAAGTTGCTCACAAATATCACCTTAAAAGCATAATGCGATAAGAGTTTTGTTATGTAATATTAGTTACACTTAAAACAGATACAGTACCTAGGTAACTTTGCTTTGTACTGTAATATTGTTTTGATTAGTTTATTGATTACTTTTGTAAGGCTCATTCATTCATTCATTCATTTATTTTATTCCATAGATCTTACATGAGGAATGAAGCTTTAAGATGTGGAACATGTCAACTTTTTACAATATTACAATTACAATTTTTACAAATTTTTATAGTTTTACAATTTAGTAATTTTCTACAATTTTTACAATTTTGTACAATTTTTTTACAATATTTTGGCGAGATGTAGTGAGATGAGATGAGGTCCGAGGATTCGCCAAAATATTACCCGGCATTTGCCTTTTCGGTGGGGGAAACCTCGGAAAAACCCAACCAGGTAATCAAATCAAAGGGGGTAATCAAATCAAAGGGGTTGATGCCAAGGACTCGCCATAGACCATCCGGCTTCAGTCCCACGGCTGGGGAAAACCTCCGAAGAAACCAAAGTCCAAAGGGGGATCCAACCCAAGCCCGAACGCAGCTCCGGATCAGCAGCCCAGCGAGTCTGCCGACTGAGCTACATCGATGGCTCTACTAAAAGTATACAATACATAGCCAGTCAGATTATTAAATTTACAAACGCAAACGATCATTCATAAGTTGAGCTATATTATAATACAAAACAATTGAATTAAATTTAAGGCATAAACAATTCAACCAGTTGTGATATACAGAAATTGATAATACATATCATGCAAACTACTTCAAATTACAAACACAAACAATTTATCAATAGAGCTATATAGATTACTATTCAATTTAATGCATATACAATTCATCGGCCAAAACTATACAAATATATACAATACAAAGTAGCATACTTTCATTAAGCTATACAAATTTGTGCAATTAATATCAAGTAGATTAATTCAATTTATAATCATAAACAATTCATCAGTTGAGCTATACAGACTACCATTCAATTTACAGTAGGTCTATATACAATTCATCAGTAGAGCTACACAGACTAGTAATCATTTTAAGAACATATACAATTCATCAGCCAAACTATACAAACATATACAATCAAAATAGTTCAATTTACAAACTTATTTTCGTTAAGCTATACAATTCATATGAAGTAGTAAAGATACCATCAATATAAATTCCAACTTATCATGTCATACTCAATCTCTTTCTTTGGAATATCACTTTCTTTATGAATGATGTGTTTCATCCACTTAATACAGTATAATATTATACTACTATGGAATTTAAGTGAATATTCCTTCTTAACTCTCTATTATGTTATTAAGATTTAAAACACAAGTGTAATATTAAGAAATCAGTGTTAGTACTTTTGTTTTACAGACAATATAGATCATATTAAACAGAAAGAAGCCATATAAAAATAACGACATAAAATTTGACGTTCCGTTTGAAGTTTGTGCACCACTGTTTTCTTAATCCAACAGATTGCTTATTCATATACACAACCCTTCCTCTTTCCATACTTAGCGCTTGCTGCCCATGCACGACGTCAAGGTCAGAAAAATGAGCTTGCCTTGACATCACTGGTCTATCATATTGATGACGTCACGTGTATCTTGTATAGAACTCCCCAAATGAAAAATGAAACCATACGCCAATATGTAAAAGCTAGAAATGATTGGTCTAATGATTTTTCTAAATGAAGTCTAAGTACTAAGACAGACATTGTCTAATGTTAGCAATAATGTGAAACATTTTTGTTGCAGGGAAGAGCGTGAGCGACAACGCCACATGCAGATGCAGCAGCAGCAGCTGAATGACCAAAAGAGGGCGGAGCTGGGGGCCAAAGATGGTGGTAAGTCTGGAGAAAATGTGAAATTCAGTAACTCGTGTTTTCTAGTTCTGTGCATGTCTTGAAGTAGCATGCTTTCTTTGTAAGTGTTGTTCATATTTTATTTATTTCATTGTCATATTTTAAAAGTAATTGATATTTTTTTAAATGTCACACGTATTCTTCTACAGTAGTGAACGTTATTTCCCTCGTAAAGATGAATAGAATACAATACAGTGAAGTGATTTCAATAGGTTCAATCCATTTAACAAATTTATTTCTATTTAATCCAATATGATATTATTTCTCTGTAACGAAATTTTATTATATTAATGTTATTTCATTCATTATTACATGGAAGTAATAAATAGACCTCGGATTTTAGATTAAATGCCAATTTTTTTCTGTAGGAATAAACTGAAACTAATTAAATATCTTCACATTTTATATCAAATATCAACGTTTGAAGGCTATTTTATCAATAGTAATCTCACTAGAGATTTATCTAGAGAATATCAAAACTCGAGTGGGATTTAATTGACTATTACACGATTAGAAGAAAGTATATAAAGATTAGAAGTAACAAAGTACTCTAATACAATAAAATATTCACTTACTAAAATTCTATTTCATTAATGTTAGCTTCACCAAAACATTTGAATGCAGCCGCCATTTTCAGTTGACTGTGCGGTAAACAAATGACGATTATATTTAGAAAACATCACTTATTTGAGACACTTTGTATTTCGAAAAATTCTGCCCTAACACAGTCTTTGTTCATTGTGAATTGCATTTGGACTTGATACATTTTGAACACACGTTTCTGGCATGGTCAAAATTCTACTGTCGACCATTAGACCATGTTTTCATTATAGTTGCATTTTAGTGTATATGACATATTTTGTAATTTTTGTTGTTGTAAGTCTGCAGTATGTGTTTGATTATTGCTTCAAAGTTCTCTCACCAAAGTATGTGTTATGTATCTCATTCACTGAATGTATTAGTGTTATGTGTATTTTGGTGGAAGGAAAATCTTCGTCTTTAGATACTTATTTTTTTACATTACTTAGAACCACGACCGAAAAAAATTTTACTTTCCTGTTTCAGAAAATGTTCTTATGCTGCCAAAAATTTATTTTTGCTGAAATGCATGTTTTTAGCATCATTAATATCGAAAAAGTAGTCCAGATATAGTGGTAGGTTTCCACAGGTTGCAGGTCACTCCCGTTTCCCCTACCGGCATTAGACCATTGCTCCACAGTAAACATCATAATCTTCATGCGATGCCATGTAGTTTGCCACTCACGATGCCCAAAATGGCAAAAAGAACTACATCTTTGGCATGTCATTCATAGATGGGGATGCTTGGATGAATAATGCAAAGACAAGATGATAATAATTGATAATAATAATAGTAGTAATAATAATAATAATAATAATAATAATAATAATAATAATAATCTTTCAAGTGCAGAGGCTATTCATTATCAAAATTTGACATGGGCAAGAAATGGCTGACAGTTTTAACTTGGAGCCCTCTGTTAGAGACAGGGTTTGCTTACTTACTTACTGACTTTTAAGGAACCCGAAGGTTCATTGCCGCCCTCACATAAGCCCGCCATTGGTCCCTATCCTGAGCAAGATCAATCCAGTCTCTACCATCATATCCCACCTCCGTCAAATCCATTTTAATATTATCTTCCCATCTACGTCTCGGTTTCCTCAAAGGTCTTTTTCCCTCCGGCCTCCCAACTAACACTCTATATGCATTTCTGGATTCGCCCATACATGCTACATGCCCTGCCCATCTCAAACGTCTGGATTTAATGTTCCTAATTATGTCAGTTGAAGAATACAATGCGTGCAGTTCTGTGTTGTGTAACTTTCTCCATTCTCCTGTAACTTCATCCCTACTAGCCCCAAATATTTTCCTAAGCACCTTATTCTCAAACACCCTTAACCTATGTTCCTCTCTCAAAGCAAGAGTCCAAGTTTCACAACCATACAGAACAACCGGTAATATAACTATTTTATAAATTCTAACTTTAAGATTGTTTGACAGCAGACTGGATGACAAAAGCTTCTCAACCGAATAATAACAGGCATTTCCCATATTTATTCTGTGTTTAATTTCCTCCAGAGTATCGTTTATATTTGTTACTGTTGCTCCCAGGTATTTGAATTTTTCCACCTCTTCAAAGGATAAATTTCCAATTTTTATATTTCTATTTCGTAAAATATTCTCGTCACGAGACATAATCATATACAGGGTTTGCTTATCTGTCATAAATCTGAGACACAAAACTCTTAAAACCCTGTGGTATATCCTGTTAAACTGAAATTTTCATTAGTCACATTTGTTACATCAAGATCAAGTTTAAACTGATGGGAGACTTGAAACAATCTCTGATAATTCCATAATTTCAGCATTTAGTACAACATTTTGTTGTAGCTGAGAAGTGTGATGACCAGATGTAACACTCAAACTGTGAATTAAATAAATGTCAATAAATTTATCACGTTATACAAATCTGATTTTTCAGGTATAGCTCCCTGAATAATTTCAAGGGAAAAATTGTTTCAGGGCAGGGTATCGAACCTGGGAACTTTGGCTGAGCGTGCCAACGCTCTACCAACTGAGAACTATATCACATCCCAGCTGAATTTTCCCCTTATATCTACATATCTCAAGTGGGTTGACAAAATGCCAAAGCCCAGAAAACCGCAAATTTAAGTCACACAATAACTGTTGCGACGGTTCTCGGTGGTCGTCGGTCGTCGTCGTTGTTGCCCACGACGCCTTTCCTTGCCCTCGGCTGCCAGCTCCGTCGTATATGGAAAGTAGCTCAAGGAGGCACGTTGATGTAAATAATTAAAGATGTACACTAATTAATTTGGGCGCCAGCCTCCTTGAGATTACTCTGGTAGAGTATGAGACTTCCCAGGTCAGCTGGAAAACGGTCGGGACATGGGGTTTGGGACAGAGACCTGCAAGAGAGCGATGCTTAACGATATCTGAGATCGGTTTTACCGAATGCTCTTCGTGTGTAATCGCTCGAGCTCGGGTTTGGCCTCCGCTCGCTCGAGATCGCCCGGGGGATCGCTCCCCTGTCAGAACGAGCGCTCGCTTCAATGACTGTATGCGAAGCAGTATGCTACAGTACTATGTAGTGCAGTATTGGTAAAAATTGAATGCATTCATTCGAATTATTTGATTATCAAAACCATTCGAAATAATAGAAATATTCACAATATCACTCGATTATTCATTAACTTTGCTTACCACCACAACAAGCCGTATGAAGTTATACAAAATATGTACTCGCATAACAGAATATGTTCCATTTTATGATAATGATAAGAGCTTCGAGTTCAGAATCATATGACGCAACAATAGAATGATAAGCTTTGAATGTTCTGTGTGGGTGTTGCGTACTGACTCTTCTAACAGCCCCAGAATCTGACCCTGATCTTCATTAAATTAAATACCTGACCTACATGGCGATAAGAAAAAAGAGCGCTGCTCTCAGACTATAGGCCTACGTATAGAATGAGTAATGAACATACTGAAATTTTATTGAACAATTCATTCAAGCATTCGAATGATTTCATCCTACAATGGAATAATCATTATAGAAATCATTCGATTGTTCTCAACAATTATATATATTTAGTGGAAATTTAATTAATTACACATTTTTCTTTGTTTAGATTGAAATAGCCTGAAATGAGTTTCTGTATAAATATATTTCATTCCTACTTAGTTTAACAATTAATCGTGATAATTACTGTAAATGCAAATGAAATTTTTGGTTATATTACTATAAAACGTATATAAAACAGACAAATTACAATTTAATACGTGATAACTAAAAATGTCTATCGATGTATGAAATTGCAAATAATACATTAGTAGTGATATATTTTGTTTCATCTCGGACGTAGTATGAACTTTACTCATACTAACTTGGGAATATTTTTATTTTTTATTTTAGTAGGTTATTTTACGACGCTTAGGTTATTTAGCGTCTGAATGAAATGAAGGTGATAATGCCAGTGAAATGAGTCCGGGGTCCAGCACCGAAAGTTACCCAGCATTTGCTCGTATTGGGTTGAGGGAAAACCCCGGAAAAAACGTCTACCAGGTAACTTGCCCCGACCAGGATTCGAACCCGGGCCACCTGGTGTGGACAATCCTATGTACTTTAAGGTATTCTTATCCCTTACTTCTCCGAATTTAGTCCAAGCAGAGCTAGTAACTGCTTTCCCTTTTTTCCACTACTCTGACTCTGCTGATTTAACTTTATTTTCGGTATATACTTTCGACATCGTGTCTTGTAATCTTTTACCATCAACAGAGGCGGTGTCCGAGCCTCTGCTTGAGATCGACGTCGATACTATTGAATCATCTTCAACATTCGTTTTGATGAAACGTACTGATTAGACAAGCCTACAATTCACCTACTGCTTACTGCTACCGGAGGAGCACTCATGAACACCGAGCGCTCGTCCTCAGACCCGATCGCTCGGTGTGTTGCCTTACTTCGTGATTTATCGGAAATATTCGTAGATGATCGCTATTCATTGCGTCAGTGCCTTCCTGGACTAATAACGATATCCCGCGCTCGCTCTGATGCAGGTCTCTGGTTTGGGAGACGTGCTCGTAGGTTGAAATGATGTAGGCGCACACCAGAAGTTGTTGGTAAGAACTATGAGAACGTTTATTATTATTATTAAGTGTTCGTTTCAGATTAGCAGAAATGCGCGTCCAAGTGTATAATATGCTACTCTCTTAATGACAAGTTGATCGACTAACTTCTGGATTCACGTAATTATATGTTTTGTACTAAAAACGCCGGTAATATAACGGAGAGTTGATAACGTGATGACAATTTATTCCTAATGTAATAATGATGATGAGAAAAGAATTCAGACTTATAATAATGATATAACACACGACTTCTTACTAAACCCACTAAAAAATTCTAAGTCCGTAAATTGTTATCCTTCCGAGTTAGGTTCGCCGAGAATATGTGGAGTGCGTCCTCTCCGCACGCTCTCTGCCTTCTGCCTGCCTTCAAATCTACCCTCTACTTTCAACCACCAAACATACAATTTCGCCCTCCTATCTATAAATCACGTGTCTCTATTATACATCCTGATTGGCCATAATTACTCTTACATCACTTAAGACGCGCTCTTCAAAAATTGTTCGTTACTATATTCTCTCCTACTTCCGGTGTTCTGACAATTCTCTGACATATACCAGATCACCTCTTTTTCGAACCTGGCTTGGAGTCATCTTGCTGACCACCCGCAGGCAAAGTCCACGCATTCCCTCATCGGTCAACTCCACGCCTGGACACATGTTTCCTGTCTGCGTAGCGTCGCTTCGGCCTTCCTGCCCACCTGTTACTTCCGCCTCACATTCTGGACCTTTCTTACACGCCCCACACTTACTATCCATATAAGAATATTAACACGAAATACTAATCTGATAAAAACCTCCTTATCCTATACGAGGAACCGTCTCACTGTGCACTCAATGCTGGGCTCTGGCATTCTGTCAACCCACTTGAGGTATGTGGATATAAGGGGAAAAATTGAGCTGGAGTCTGGTATAGTTCCTGGGTAGCTCAGTTGGTAGAATGTTGGTGCACTTAGCCAAAGAACCCGGGATACATACCCGGCCCTGGAACAATTTTTTTCCTTGAAATTATCACATTGTATATAAATCATGAAGACATGGATTTGTTGTAATATTTAATTTTCAGCTCATTCTTGCGTTTTGAATGGTTTCAGAATTATATTATGTTTCAGATAAAACATGAGCTGAGAATTGGCAAGAATGTAAAACGGTATAATTACTGTTACCACATTTTGTGCTTTCTGAAATGTGCGACCAGATTTGCTTAAACTATCACCAGATTGTATTTCAAAAAGGGGACCATTTTGAAAATTAACACAAATTAACCAAAATTACTAATTAGTTACTAAATAAGGAACAAGATAAATTCAAATTTTCTAACCATTTCGTAAATATTTACTAGTAGCAAAGCTGTGACTAATTTTTTAAAATATTTCGGGATTTACTTCCAAACCTATCTCTTTACTTGCTTCAAGTAAAATTCCCATGTTTTCCCTAATCGTTTGTGGATTTTCTCCTAACATTTTCACGTCATCCGCATAGACAAGCAGCTGATGTAACCCGTTCAATTCCAAACCCTCTCTGTTATCCTGAACTTTCCTAATGGCATATTCTAGAGCGAAGTTAAAAAGTAAAAGCGATAGTGCATCTTCTTGCTTTAGCCTGCAGTGAATTGGAAAAGCATCAGATAAGAACTGGCTTATATAATAATAATAATAATAATAATAATAATAATAATAATAATAATAATAATAATAATAATAATAATAATAATAATAATGACTTTATGAGGTAAGGGCTTCTCTTACACTCAACCAGGATTAAAACTTGCTTACATAGTTGAACAACAACTGGATCGGAATTATGTAATTACATACTGATACAATTTAGGTACATAATGAGATCAAAATAGGTAGTTACATAAAATTTACTTCATAAAATAAAAATAAATATACTGGAATACATATTAATGTTGTTAGAATCAAATATGAATCACACAAAAACAGAAGCCGATAATTCAATAAAAAATGTACACAGTAAAAATAAAAATAAACACATTAGTATACATATTAGTATTAGATTACAATTAAGTAGAATTCACATAATTAAACCAGAAACTGACAATTGAATAAAATGTACACAAAAAATAGATTAATAATAAAAAAAAGAAAACGCAGTAGGATACATATTTGGCGTTAAGTGATAAATAAACACAATTTACATGATTATGCAAGAAAAATAAGAAACAAGCAATAAAAATAAATACAGTGGAATACATTGCATTAAATATTTGCCAACTCATCATAAGATATTTTTCTAATTTACATTTAAAAGAAATTAAAGTTCGGCAGCCCTTGACTTCAGGCGGCAGAGAATTCCAGTGACGAGAAGTAGCAACAGCGAAAGATGAAGAACAAAGAGATGGTGTGTGGAGTGGTATTTCTAGCGTGTTATATGGACTCTGCTGTACGTTTCACTGAGACACTTTTAATTAATCAAATTAGTTTCTTGAAATACGAAATTCATCTCTCTTAACTGAGACATACGCCTTTTTGAAATCTATGAGTAACTGATGTCGGGATGAAGTTACAGGAGAATGGAGAAAGTTACACAACACAGAACTGCACGCATTGTATTCTTCACCTGACATAATTAGGAACTTGAAATCCAGACGTTTGAGATGGGCAGGGCATGTAGCACGTATGGGCGAATCCAGAAATGCATATAGAGTGTTAGTTGGGAGACCGGAGGGAAAAAGACCTTTAGGGAGGCCGAGACGTAGATGGGAGGATAATATTAAAATGGATTTGAGGGAGGTGGGATATGATGATAGAGACTGGCTTAATCTTGCACAGGATAGGGACCGATGGCGGGCTTATGTGAGGGCGACAATGAACCTTCGGGTTCCTTAAAAGCCATTTGTAAGTAAGTAAGTAAGTATTAAAATATTTGGGGCTAAGCGGGATGAAGTTACAGGAGAATGGAGAAAGTTACACAACACAGAACTGCACGCATTGTATTCTTCACCTGACATAATTAGGAACTTAAAATCCAGACGTTTGAGATGGGCAGGGCATGTAGCACGTATGGGCGAATCCAGAAATGCATATAGAGTGTTAGTTGGGAGACCGGAGGGAAAAAGATCTTTAGGGAGGCCGAGACGTAGATGGGAGGATAATATTAAAATGGATTTGAGGGAGGTGGGGTGTGATGATAGAGACTGGATTAATCTTGCACAGGATAGGGACCGATGGCGGGCTTATGTGAGGGCGGCAATGAACCTTCGGGTTCCTTAAATGCCATTTGTAAGTAAGTAAGTAAGTAAGTATCAGTAACTGATGTACTGGGCCCTTATACTCCCATATTTTCTCCAATAGACACAATGTCTAGCTGAATTAAATACTGTACGCATTTTAAAATTCCACTGTATACTTTCCCTTTTATTGAATTTTGTATATTTATTGGCACTGGTGAAGACGTGTTTGTAATAACAGTAACTATAACATAATATCAACTAACACTGTTTTACTAATATTGTTATGCACAAGCCTGATTTAATGTTATTAACAGTAATAATATCTCCTTGGATGAAAATACTGTAATTTGTGAAGTGCATTGTATGATGTTGTCTTCATCTGTTTCTAGTGAAACCGAACCGGGAAATAATAGCATCCAGTATGATTCGAGCCAACTCAATAGAATCTATAATTAGTGTAACACGATCACAAGCTGATTCAGAAAGTACGTACTGGTTTGATCCTTCCACATAATCTGTATTTTCTTATTTTCTTTATGATTTCTTATTTTACTTGAGTTGTTGAAAGCATGATCAGTGTATATACCATCGTGTTCCTTTATTCTTCTGACTTGAAGGTTAGAGTATACACACTCTATTCTTCAGCATTAAAAACAGCTTAATTTACATCAAAATAGAGACAGTTATGCCAGACTTTTATTGTTCGGTTTTGAATAAGAGACAAAAGTGACAATGAGTCAAAACATATTTCTCATTCCATTTGAAGAAAATTTTCTTTAAGAATCATTACTCTTAAAAGAAATAGAATAAAAATTATGCATAGATCGTTTCCTAAATCATTTTCCAAAGCCATTCATCCCAAATCTAAATATCTCTCCATTTTATAATGGCACATTTAGAAATCACAAGATATGCAAATTTTATTATAAAATTGTGACATATCTTTGCTTTGGATACTGATACATAATTGAAAAATAAGTAGTTACATTTTGCTTACGAAAATTCTACGATATAGAATTAACAAAATGGTGAAAAACGAAGTTTTACAAAATGGTGGACAACGATGTTTTACAAAATGGTAGACAACGAAGTTTTATTTTGAGGTTACGTATTGTAGATCAATGTATGATTAAAATTTTATAAAAACAACAATTAAATGCATAGTTGTATAACAAAATATCAGTAAAAATATATCCTTAGAAATTAAGTTAAAAATTTATAATTTGATATACAGAATGCTGTAATATGTGCCTGCCATGTTTTGTTCAACACTGACAATAATAAAATGGCGAGATTGTTTGCTTCAACAATCATATTGATGTTATTATGCAATATAAGACTATAAACTCTGTATGATTTCAATTGGAATTAAGATGAATTTGTAATTCCAATTTAAATCCTCATAGAAAGAAATAAATAATACAGGGTACGTATTATTAGGTAACAAAGTTAATATGGTGAGTGGAGGTGGTTGTGTGATTGGTTTACACTAAGAGGGAAAGGTTTTTTTTTTTTTCCTTCTTCATGCCCATGTTGGTTTTGGAGTTCCATTAAATGGGCATTGGGGTTTGTAGTTTGGTTGAATGGTCAAAATATTATATTGTTAACCTCTATTGTGGTGGATATTGCAGGGAAAAATTTACATCCTGTTCGGAACTTCCATTTTCTATATAGGATTTGCATAAAATTACCTTCTTTTTGTAACCAGCCATTGATTTAGCCAAGAATTTATTTCCTGTAATAAAAAAAAAGTTCTATTACTTCAGTAGTAATATGTGCTGCTATGAAAAGAGTTAGATTTTGCAAAAATGTGATGATATAATTTTTTTAATGGTTTTGACATGAACCACTTTATTTTATTTTTTCAGTAAAGACTTCTAATCAACATATTGACTTCGGATTTGGTGTTCATTGTTCGAATTTCGTGCAGATAGGTGTGAATTCCAATTGTATAGAAAAAATTCAGGACCGGTATATTTGTTAAGGCTTACACTGTACTTAATGTTGTTTGCTGTTTTTAATGTGTGGTATAAAATGTCTAGGTTATGGATACCACTAAACATCTTCTTCTCTCTCTTTCTCTCCGAATTTCTCTCTCTCTCTCTCTTGTTCTCTCTGTCCAACATCCCAAACAAAATTACAAAGAACAAGGACGAGGGGTTACACCTCAGCAACTCATGGGGAAGTTTATTCCAAAATCATACTTAGGAACGAGAAACCAGGTCTCCACATGTACGCGGCGTCCCCCCCCCCCTTCATCCGGACATCAGGCACGGTATCAAGGTCACTCTTTCGGACCTTACGAGGGCCAGTATTTAATATGAATACTCCCCTCCATAAAGACCTCAACCGGATTGGACAACGAAGGACCAATCAGATACCAGAAGGAGAACCTACGACTTATCACCGAAAGTACTCCCCCCATCGAGACTACTATATATATATATATATATATATATATATATATATATATATATATATACAGGGTGTTTCAAAAATACGGGGCATAATTTCAGGTATGAATTTCCCACATAGTTCATTACAACATGTGTCCGGAAATGCTTTATTTCCGAGTTATGGCCTTCACAACATTGATGTTCACCGGAACCATACCTCATGTTTTAGAAGACACTCCACTGATCAATCGTCAACACATTCACTTCTTGCATGATGGCGCTCCTGCACACTTCAGTCGTACGGCTCGCCGGTACTTGGATCAAAGGTTTCCTGATCGATGGATAGGTAGAGATGGCCCAATTACTTGGCCTCCATGCTCACCTGATCTGAACCCTCTCGATTTCTACTTGTGGGGCCATTTGAAATCATTGGTTTATTCGTCTCCGGTGCCTGATTTGGAATCCCTTCGGAATCGAATTGTGGCATGTTCTGAGGACATATGCAATACTCCTGGAGTTTGGGATCGTGTTCGCAGGTCAATGAAACATCGATGTGAGGTCTGTATTCAAGCAGGACATTTTGAACATCTTCTGTAATGACAACGACCTGCGGAAAGAAAAACGTTCTGGTGAATTTCAATGTTGTGAAGGCCATAACTCGGAAATGAAGCATTTCCGGACACATGTTGTAATGAACTATTTTGATTGTCTACATGTGGGAAATACATATCTGAAATTATGCCCCGTATTTTTGAAACACCCTGTATATATATATATATATACGAGCTCGCAGACTATTTCCTTATCCAACCGCTCTGAGGATGACCACAACACAGCGGTCGAAACGTCAGCCACCAACACCAAGACAACGCGGTAGAAGCCCCGAAGCTTATCCACACACCATGTACACCAGCCGCGGAAGCCTACGCGAACACAAAACCAACATTTACTCTGTGTGTGTGTGTAAGATAAATAAATGGAAGAAGAGACTGTAAAAAGACAAGTATTGCACAGGCAGGCGCGAAAAATAGTGTTTAAGGTGTATAATTATTTTAAAAACGTTGACGAGCAGAACGCTGCCGGCCATCTTGATACTGGCTGCAACATTGCCAACATGCAAGAAACGACTTCAGAAGCATGTGGTGTGGGATTGAGAAGAGTGCAGGAAAGAGGGTTTGTTTGGTGTTATGCTTACAGTAATCAACGGCTAAGGTCATTATTGTCTTTCGATAATTTAAATTCTCTCCTGCGCTATTTGTATTGCACGTGCGTGAAGTACGATGTGGCAATGTTGTACGCTGCCTTGCTCTCTCTATCTGTCTCTCTCGATGCAAACGCTAGCAGACTACCGTCTTCCGAATTGCCGTCGACTTTAGTTTTCATTACATATCGGTTGCTTTACCATATTTTTACAAATTCCAATTTCGTCACTTTTAAATGGAAAATAATAAGTATGAGAATTATACACTGTACATGATTTCATAGACTCAAACCTGTCTGTTGTGCCTTCATCTTTTTCTCTGTTTTGTTTGTAATTTGTAATTCCAGAGTAATGCATGCATGAATTTGTTCAGAAGTAAGAGGTCAGAGAACAGCATGTTGTTGTGTTAAGATTTGTACTTTATGTTACATTGAGCATGAATTTTGTTAACAGTGGAACATTGATGTAGTTATGTAAGATGTCTATAAAATTATGGTCTGGTTTGTTGTCTCAAATTGTTTCTGTCCAGAAGCATGGTTTTCTTGTGAAAAAACGTAGCATGTGCTTACTTGTTCGTATTTAAAAAAGAACAAAAAAAAATGAAAAACAGTTGTGATAAGATTTGAGGGTAATTGATAAGGACAGGAACGCCATTTCGTAGTGCTTTAGCAATAACACTCTAGCAAGACTTCTGAATTATGTTGCATTCAAACAATTATAAAATACGATAATTTGGTCCAGGGAGCATCCGTTTTTGGTGTAAAGATAAATTCGTTTGGCGTATTTCTTAATTTCAATTAAGAAATGGCGTTCCTGTGCTTAACGTTTAATGATTTGAGGAACTGCTAAGGATGTTTTTCAATTTTTGCACGCAGGATCAGATGTTCGGATAAAGAACGAATTTGGTCCTTCGTTGGGGATGAAGAAATCGTCAAGTTTGGAATCCTTGCAGACTATGGTACAAGAAGTAAGTCAATTTACTTATAACCCTATCATTTTAAATCATTTCCGTATACTCATGATGTAAAGAGTTAAAAACATTTCTGAAAGTATGATATTGCCATACATCACAACGATAATATACTACCAATAAGTCACCGGCGTGGCTCAGTCAGTTACGGCACTTGCCTGCCAGTCTGAAGTTGTGTTCGGGCGTGGGTTCGATCCCTGCTTGGGTTGATTACCTGGTTTGGGTTTTTTCCGAGGTTTTCCCCAACCGTAATGTGAATGCAAGGTAATCTATGGCGAATCCTTGGCCTCATCTCACCTAATATCACGCTATCACCAATCTCATTGACGCTAAATAACCTAGAAGTTGATACAGCATCGTTAAATAACCAACTAAAAAAAATAATATGGGTGCCGGAAGACTGTTAAAAATTAGGGGAAAATAGGGAGATCCCGGAAAATACGGGAGGGTTGGCAACCCTACTTATTTATCATCACAGATATTATGTACACCACAAACAATTTATAACTAAAAAAAAAAAAAAACTAAAGGAAACTGACCATATGTTTATATGAACTTATTGCTTGTTTTTATGACCTTTATCAATTTCCCAAAGCTTTACCATATGAAGAGTTCGCGGGAAGAACGATGAATGTCACAGTTTTCTTAAGGTTGATGTCAGTGAATTCTTAATATTTTAGTTGTAATTCCCTGGTAGAGGGGGAGAGAAGGCCTGATGGCCTTAGCTCTACCAGGTTAAATAAATAAATAAATAAATTATCTAATTCAATGGATCACTACGAAATTTAATGTTGTTCTTATGAAAAATGGTAAAAAGGAGAATTATCACCACGAATACAGCAATCCTTTCCTCTATTTTCTATAGAAACAGCACTACATCTTACAGTTATAGACTCAATTAGATCATTATCTAATCCTTAACAAAAATGTGACATTCATCGTTTTTCCCGCGAACTCTTCATATGTTTTGATACACCCTGTATATGTATTTTAACAATTTTTCCGTTCTCGTTGTTGTTTCCGATCCCGGTTATTGTGGACCGGACTTAACAGAAATTTTGTATCAGTGATATTTCCTTGGCAATTTTAAGTATCATTTTTCTTCAGTGTTAAACTTCTTTTTTCACAGGCAGTACTGAGAACTGTTGTGCAAGTCTTCCATAATCCCCAGTTCATTTTACAGATCCAAATGCAGGAGGAGACAGATCCCGCCTACACGTACAGAAATGCTCAGGGTGCGGTGAGAGTGATCAGGGGGCGGGGCTGCAACGAGAGCTTCAGGGCGGCCGTGGATCGTAGCTACGAGGCTCCCCTGTCTGACCTGCGCTCCAGAATCGAGATGGAGACCCGTAAGTTTGTGAACTATGATGTAATCAGTACTTCACCCTCTTAAGTTGGTAGACTGTAATAACACACACCACACAAGCACCATGTTGGAGCATTAATAGTCGTTATTTGATGTAGTCAAGCAGTTTTGTGGTTGACAATTCACATAGAAGGCACTTACGATTTTCCGCCATATGATCAGTGATAGCTTGAAATTGGCTTAAGGGGTTAGTTACAGCTTATAGCAGTAAAATTTTGGAAATATTGAACTTTTTTTCTTTGTCCATTACTGTATCTTATACAATAATGAAAATTAGTAGCCTATGTGTAAACAGTTCTTCTGCTATATGAAATGTAATACCTTTATCAGTCTAACTTTGGTTCTAAGCAGCTAAGATTTCCTGTAAATAATCTTACATCTATGGCGAGTCCTCGGCCTCGCTTCATTTCACCCCTTTTTGTCTGATTACCAGGTTGGGTTTTTCCGAGGTTTTCCCAACCATAAGGCAAATGCCAGGTAATCTTTTGGCGAATCCTCGGGCCTCATCTCATCTCACATCATCTCGCCAAAATATTGTAAAAAATTGTAGAAAATTGTAAAATTGTAAAAATTGTAAAATATTGTAAAAATTGTAAAAATTGTAACTATAATAATTGTAATCTTGTAAAATTTTGACTTGTTCCACATCTTAAAGCTTCATTGCTAACGTAAGATCTATGGAATATAAAAAATGAAAATGAAAAAAAAAATCTTCAAGAATATAATAATATGTTATACATTTGGAGACTATTTTATAGACTGAAATATAGCTTAACAGCGAAGTTCTCAATTTCTCTTGTGAAATTTTTATGAATTTGACTGAAGTCGTTCTTTCGCTATCTTCAAATGCTATTTCAAATGTTATTCAATGTCATGTCAGTTGTAGGTGTTTCTCACTTAAGAGTTTCCCCCCTCCCCCTTCAGACCTCATAAAAACGTATAAATTAAGTTTCACTGTATTAATTTCTTTCATTTCCTGCTTTCTTTGTCACAGAAATTAATGTCATATCTCACTGTTACACTCTCTAGGTTTAGAATTTGAACTTCAAATAAATAGCACAAAATCTTGGTAGACAAATTGCTTAATTTGAAATGTAAAATTACTTGATTATGTAGTAAGTAATAGTTGTTGAGTTTTTGGGTCTGTTATTATTAATTGTTTGTATTTACACTGCACAGAAAACTACTATCAGGATGGGCTAATTCACCAACAAAGCTATGGGTATATAATCTCTTGAAAATTATTGCATGGACTGGTTCTTGACTGTCATTGTGGGCATGTATTAAGGAGACGAATGTGGTGTATGTACAACTCCAGCATTTCAGAGCTACCCTCCCTGCTTGCTTGCTTGCTTGCTTGCTTGCTTGCTTGCTTGCTTGCTTGCTTGCTTGCTTGCTTGCTTGCTTGCTTGCTTGCTTGCTTGCTTGGTATGTTTGATAATGCTTTGGCTTCTGCTCCGTGCACATCTCAATGCAAATTCATTTTGCTAATCTTATTACAGTGGAATGTTAGTGTTAACGAAAGTGTGGGAGAAACATATAGTACAATCCCTCTTATCCGGCACCAAAGGGACCAGGCTAGTTCTGGATACGAGATTTTGCCGGTATATACAAAAAAAGTTTGTATTTCATGGTGCCAAATGTTGAAAGTGCAGCCATGTGGAGCTTATTTCTCTATCACTTGCTCATAACTGAATAAACATAAAAACTGTGTGGATTTTCTTTATTAAAACACATCACACAACACAAATAATACACTAATTTTAGGTTCGAATATTCACTGAAAATTAAAGTTCGTGTGAACTTCCTAATGTCAGCGCGTCTGGCCGCGAAACCAGGTGGCCCGGGTTCGAATCCCGGTCGGGGCAAGTTACCTGGTTGAGGTTTTTTCCGGGGTTTTCCCTCAACCCAATACGAGCAAATGCTGGGTAACTTTCGGTGCTGGACGCCAGACTCATTTCACCGGCATTATCACCTTCATTTCATTCAGACGCTAAATAACCTGAGATGTTGATACAGTGTCGTAAAATAACCCAATAAAAAAAAAACTTCCTAATGTGGCAACACTGATGGCCCGAACATAATTAAATAAACATGAAGGGTGGTATTCATAGACATTTCGCAGCACGCGCTACGAGCGTACTAAGCTAGCCCCGGCTATCCACTGGTTACTAGTACAGAATTCAGATCATATCCTATCGCTAACACTGGTTTATGAATACGAAAAACGTTGATCATCCACCGGAAACCCGCGCTAAAAATGTCTATGAATACGGTCCTAAAACTGTGAGGATTTTCTTTATTAAAACAAATCACCCAACACAAATAATACACTAATTTAGGTTCGAATATTCACTGAAAATGAAAGTTTGTGCGAACTTCCTAATGTGGCAACACTGACGATTGGAACATAATTAAATAAACATAAAAACTGTGTGGATTTTCTTTATTAAAACACATCATACAACACAAATAATACACTAATTTTAGGTTCGAATATTTACTGAAAATGAAAGTTCGTGCGAATTTCCTAATGTGGCAACACTGACGACCCGAACTTAATTAAATAAACATAAAAACTGTGTGGATTTTCTTTATTAAAACACATCACACAACACAAATAATACACTAATTTTAGGTTCGAATATTTACTGAAAATGAAAGTTCATGTGAATTTCCTAATGTGGCAACACTGACGACCCGAACTTAATTAAATAAACATAAAAACTGTGTGGATTTTCTTTATTAAAACACATCACACAACACAATTAATACACTAAATTTAGGTTAGAATATTCACTGAAAATTAAAGTTCATGTGAATTTCCTAATGTGGCAACGCTGATGGCCCGAACATAATTAAATAAACATAAAAACTGTGTCTTTTGTTGACGTCGTACAAAATTTTGTCCAATATTCTTTTGAGAAGATTAACTCTGTACGTAGATGAAATTATTGGGGATCATCAGTGCGGTTTTCTGCGTAATAGATCGACTATTGATCAGATTTTATGTATTCGACAGATAATGGAGAAAAAATGGAAGTATAAGGGTACAGTGCATCAGTTATTCATAGATTTCAAAAAGGCATATGACTTGGTTAAGAGGGAAGTATTATATGATATTCTTATTGAATTTGGTATTCCCAAGAAACCAGTTCGATTAATTAAAATGTGTCTCAGTGAAACGTACAGCAGAGTTCGTATAGGTCAGTTTCTGTCAGATGCGTTTCCAATTTACTGCGGGCTAAAGCAGGGATATGCACTATCACCTTTACTTTTTAACTTCACTCTAGAATATGCCATTAGGAAAGTTCAGGATAACAGGCAGGGTTTGGAATTGAACGGGTTACATCAGCTTCTTGTCTATGCAGATGACGTGAATATGTTAGAAGAAAATACACAAACGGTTAGGGAAAACACGGAAATTTTACTTGAAGCAAGTAAAGCGATGGGTTTGGAAGTAAATCCCGAAAAGACAAAGTATATGATTATGTCTCGTGACCAGAATATTGTACGAAATGGAAATATAAAAATTGGAGATTTATCCTTCGAAGAGGTGGAAAAATTCAAATATCTTGGAGTAACAGTAACAAATATAAATGACACTCCGGAGGAAATTAAACGCAGAATAAATATGGGAAATGCGTGTTATTATTCGGTTGAGAAGCTCTTATCATCCAGTCTGCTGTCCAAAAATCTGAAAGTTAGAATTTATAAAACAGTTATATTACCGGTTCTTCTGTATGGTTGTGAAACTTGGACTCTCACTCTGAGAGAGGAACATAGGTTAAGGGTGTTTGAGAATAAGGTGCTTAGGAAAATATTTGGGGCTAAGCGGGATGAAGTTACAGGAGAATGGAGAAAGTTACACAACACAGAACTGCACGCATTGTATTCTTCACCTGACATAATTAGGAACTTAAAATCCAGACGTTTGAGATGGGCAGGGCATGTAGCACGTTTGGGCGAATCCAGAAATGCATATAGAGTGTTAGTTGGGAGACCAGAGGGAAAAAGACCTTTAGGGAGGCCGAGACGTAGATGGGAGGATAATATTAAAATGGATTTGAGGGAGGTGGGATATGATGATAGAGACTGGATTGATCTTGCACAGGATAGGGACTAATGGCGGGCTTATGTGAGGGCGGCAATGAACCTTCGGGTTCCTTAAAAGCCATTTGTAAGTAAGTAAGTAAAAACTGTGTGGATTTTCTTTATTAAAACACATCACACAATACAAATAATACACTAATTTTAGGTTCGAATGTTCACTGAAAATGAAAGTTTGTGTGAACTTCCTAATATGACAGATTTAAACTTTTTTTTTTTTTTTGCCCAGCCAAAATTGCCGTTGTTTTGGTATTGCCAGTTATTTGGGTGCCGGTTACGAGGGATTTTACTTTACTTGTATAAATCGTTCCATATCAGTTTGTCTAATGATGTTATAAAAATCAGAATCATATGGATAGTACTTACCAAGTAAAAAGAAACAGTGTTAACATTTAAGGTTTTTTTTTTTTGTTATATTCTGTGCAAGAAATGAGATGCTAAAATCAGCACAGGTATATTACTTCCACTTTGTATTTATGTTCCCTATGATTATAAGTTTATTCATTGTGTTCCTTCCTCTTGGTCTATTTCAGTGACCTACAGGCAATGTTGTCAGTCCAGATATATGCTATATTTGCTTTAAAGATGTAGCATATACTAATATACTAGACTTATATCCTGTATTTATTGTATGTCCTCTGCTTCTTCAGAATTTCACATTTTAAAAACGAGTTTTACTGCACTTCATTCTTCCGTCAAATTTAAAGCAACACCTGGTATTTGTTACCAGTGGTGGTAATTAATAGATGGTTGTAGTTATCTTACATACAAGTATAAATTTTATATTCTGAAAATGGCCTTAAAACCATGCAACATAGATTTAACCCAGACAGAAAAAAATAAATACTTGATGAATTATGAAAAAGAAAGTTTCTTTTTACAATGTAATTACGAATAAAGCATAACTATGTACAGGATGAGCTGTTTCAAGATGAGCTGTATGAACTACACCTCTTGAAAAGCATTATAGAACTGCGGTGTCTTTTAGACAGATCCACATATTTGCATAACCTTACTTTCCAGAAAGCTTGTATATATGCAGTAATCCTTCCTTTGTTTATGATGTGATGATGTCATAAAATTCTTTCTGTGTGTATTGTATATAATGCTATGCAGTTGCTTTGTATTTCTGTCCCTGAAGAAGGAAGAGGCAAACTGTGGTGTGAAGTTTGGAAGTAGATTTGTGGTGTAATGAATTTGTATAAATGTTTGTAAATATTAACTCTTGAATCATCCTGGTATGCCATTGCCAACCTACAAAGTTATTTTCATTTCGGACATTAATTTAGAGGAAAATTTTCTGTTGTAAATTAGGAATTTTGGAAGCGAAGAAAATGAAAGGTGCAGTAGTATTCTCCATAATAAATAAATGTAGGCGTATAAATGAATAAATAAATAAAGGAGCTAATGAATGAATGGTTGATTGGAGGAATAAATGAATGAATAAATAAATAAACGGATGCATGAATAAATAATTCAAGTGAAAGAGTGAATGAATAAACAAAGAAATGAACAAACAAATATATGAATAAATAAATAAATAAACGTATGAATAAATAAATAAACAAATGAATAAATAACTTAACAAATAAATGCATGAGTCAATAAATAAATGGACGATTACTAAATAAATAAATAAATAATCTAATGAATAAATAAATAAAGTGAAAGAATGAACGAATAAACAAAGAAATGAACAAACGAATAAGTAAATAAACAAATGAAGGAATGAATGGTTAAATAAGTAAAATAATTAATTAACAAATAAATGGACAAATGAATAAATAAATGAACGAATTATAAATAAATAAATAAACTATTGAATTAATAAATAAAGTGAAAGAATGACTGAATCAACAAATAAAATGAGGAAACAAATAAATAAATGAACGAATAAATAGATAAATACATAAATAAACAGATGAATTAATGAACGAATACTAAATTCGTAAATAAATAAATAAACAAATAAAGTGAAAGAATGAATGAAAAGACAAATAAATTGAGCAGAGGAATAAATAAATAAATGAGTGAATGAATGGATAGACAGACAGATAAATAAATAAATAAATAAATAAATAAATAAGTAAGTAAACAAACGAATGAACGAATATATAAATAAAATAATTAACATAACAAATAAATGGACGAATGAATAAATAAATGAACAAATGCGAAATAAATAAACTAATGGTAGCAGAAATAAACAAATAAAGTGAAAGAATGAATGATTAAACAAAGGAATGAATGAACGAATAATTAAATAAATAAACAAATGAATGAATGAACGAATAAATAAATAAATAAACAAATGAATGAACGAATAAATAAATAAATAAACTAACAACTGAATGAATGAATGAATGAGTGAATAAATAAAGAAATAAATAAACGAATAAATAAATGAACGGAGAAATTAATAAGTGAATAAGCAAGTAAATAAATATTAAGGAATAAATTAGTATAGAAGAAATATGTTAAAGGTAATTCCGATAATGTTCTTTTTTTTTTTTTTTTCTTATTTCCTTAATAAAAATCTTACCCCCACTCTTTATCAGTGAAATTGTTATACTTCATATGCTTTATTTTCTCTAGTGTCCACACCTGTGGAGTAATGGTCAGCGCGGCTGGCCACGAAACCAGGTGCCCGGGGTTTGAATCCCAGTCGGGGCAAGTTACCTGGTTGAGGGTTTTTCCGGGGTTTTCCCTCAACCCAATACGAGCAGATACTGGGTAACTTTCGGTGCTGGACCCCGGACTCATTTCACCAGCATTATCACCTTCATTTCATTCAGATGCTAAATAACCTAGATGTTGATACAGCGTCGTAAAATAACCCAAAAAAAATTCTCTGTAGTGAATTACTTATACACAAAATTCGTACAATAGATCACAAGGAAATTCTATAAATAAATATATGAAAAGTGCATCTCAAAAGCCATCTTTCGGATGATGCTATAGACGAGTGTGTTTCTGTGAATATTTCGATAACAAAAATTTTGCAGCTTATAAAACTTCTTCTTATATAAGATGAATATAAAAGTGAACCTGCCTTAGGTTGGCAATGGCAGAGGGTGGTGGCATGCCGACTAACTGCTTGCGCCGTGTACTAACCCTTGTGGCTTTGTGTTGTGGAATGGGTTCCCTCCCTCAGACTCTGCTGTCAGGCAACACTTGGAGGCTTGGCGTCTTGACCCCACACAACGCTTCTTCCCCCACACAGTTGCAGAGGAGGATGGACCCCCCACCGGGGGCATGCCCATCGACTGCGGGTCAGGGATGGGTCCCAACAACGGGATGGGTGGCTTTGGATCCGTTCGAGGTGGGCCCCGGCAGTCATCACTTAATGCGGTCCTGGACAACAAGAACAAGCCGGGGAAGAAGAAGCCAGGACTGTTGAGAGGCATAGGATCGATGTTCAGGTAAGCACGGATCAAGTCTCTGTCTGTCTTACAGTGAGTGAGAATTCATAGCATCGCTGTGAATGTGTGAAATGTTTATGCTGTTGGTTGGATGTTATATGATATTTAGATTTTTAAGAAATTGGTTTATAAGTAGGGACCAGATTTTTATGTAATTACATATTATATTCCTTTCAACCTAACCGTATATAAATAACAAATCTTTGTGAATCTTGTAATTACCATTAATATATTAAAATTTGATACTACATATTTTTACATATTTAACCCACATTACATATTATGGCTTGGTATTACATAAATATAAATATTTAGGGGTTTATTCATTTTTACTTCTCCAAAAGGAAAAAAAAAAAAAACTTCTGCTGGGGAAGTTTACAATTTGAAATACACAGATTTAAAAAGCCTTTTTACCTACGCAAGAAAGGATGTATTTCGGGAAGAAACATAACATTCTTAGTTCCAGGAAGTAATAGAGGGACTCACCCCATACCACCCACTGTAAATATGAGTGAACAAAAGACAACCTTTCTCATACAACTACCTTGTATTGTAAAAATCACTCAGAAAGTAGCGTTTCTTTCACGTGGTGGGTGGGACGAGGACGACATGATTTGTCTCGAAATATAATTGTTCTGCACACGTCTTAACAAGCCGTTCCCATGCAATTTGCAACCTTACCCACCCTCTTCCTAATCCTTCCAGGGAAAACCCATGTCAAGTCTGGCATGAGCCGCAATAAAATAGCCGACTTATGAAAAGAAGCTGGAGTAAAGGAACAAACTGGAAAGATGTTGAAAGATTAAAATAAATAGCTTTTCAGGTTATTGCTTGACCTCTTTATTTTAAATTTAGTAGACCTATACGGAAATGGGATTTTCTGAGCAATTAGAAAGTATGGTTCTCGGCTGGAATAATCCTACCCTTCTGAATGAGACAGGAATGTCACTTTTCAAACAACAGTTTATAAATGCCTATAGTTTGAGGTTTTAGTAGGAACTTTATTTCTTACAGGGAGCAGCTAAAATGCATGTGTCCCACATCTCCTCTTATTTTCTCCTAATCCAGTAAAGCGAAACAGTGCTTGCAGTTCTGTTGTGTCATTCATTTCACTCAGTTCTCTAGTTTTAGTACTTACAGTATAAAGTGTAAGTGAGTTTATCTACTGCTTTTAACTAAATAAAATGGCCCCTGTATCTTCAACCCTAACGACAGAAATAAAAGCATGGATTGCAATGGACGAAGCTTTCACTAGAGATGGGAAAAATAGTAATGTGTCAAGTGTGCGGTAAAAAAGTCGGGTGCTCTATGAAATCACAACTGGAGAGTCTTACCTTTCCTATACCTGCCAGATATTGGTATTAAATATTTTCATGATTTTACATATTTTCATACATATTCAGCTTATTTTCTTTACATAAATATGTACATATTTCACACCTTGATATTACATAAAAATCCGGTCCCTATTTATAAGCATTGTAAGTATGATGATGAGTGAAATAAATACAATACAGAAAAGCAAGGAACCAATACCTTCTTAACAAAAGAGTTCCTGACTCCTATATTAGTCGAGGTAGAACTTGTCCCTATGGATTTCTTTTTGTGGGGATTTATTAAGGATCGATTGTATCACATCCCCTGCAGTGTTGCCACACTGAGACAGAGCGATTTCAACATCACTGATGATGGGGATGCAGTCCCCGAAACATGTATGATATATGTAATTAAAGAACTCAACAACCACACGTGTTCATAAAACTGTTGTATTGTCTTTTAAATTTTATTATTAGGGCTAGGATTTTTATCACCTATAAATCATAAGAAATGTCCAAAAAACAATGCATTTATGACCTAAAAATCTTTCAAAAATGTCCTTAAAAATGCCCTAAAAAATTGATCTCACATAATTGGCTTGGTAGAAAAAGAGGTTTTGTACTACTTAATATTTAGACTAGTATTTAAATTAAATTTTAGATAATTTTTTCTAAGTAGTACACTTTAATTATTTTACCTGATGTAGTTTCCATGTATGATCGTTCACCTCTGCTTGGGCATGTGGACGTGAGATCAACAGTCGGCTGTTCGGTCTTGGCCCTTCATGGGCTGTAGCGCCATGTATTTACTTTACTTTTAGTTTCCATGTAGTCTACCACAAGGCCACTCTTATCCGGAATTAGCAGGTATAGAGGAGTCTATATTGAAGGGGTGGTTGAACTGAGAAAATGGCAATATTTGTGTAGAAAAACGATTAAAATATTATACAAAATAATGGGTATTAAGGGACAAAATATGTAAAGAAAATATCAAAGGAAATGAACATTATTTTACATTAATAATGGGGATTTATGGCCAAAGTTAAATGAAAATACCTAAAAAATGACCGAATAAAACAAAAGATGCTCTTATGAGTTGAAACAGGCAGAAAATGCAAAAAAATGCCGTAACAGATATGTCTTAAAACACTCAGTTTATCTCATGATATATATAAATACTAAAGCAGCAATATTTCTGGCTTACTAGAAAAAAGATGCAATTTCATCAAAATCCTAACCCTATTTATTACATTTTATGAATTTTAATGGACACTGTTCAAAATTGCCCTAATTGTGTATTTTATTGTTAAAACTTTCTGACCTTCTCATTTTAAGCACGTAAACAGCAAAATAAATGCATTACTTTCTGAGATAATAATTTCTTCTTTTTTTAATATTTTTACTGGACACTCTGTATTTAGTTTTTTCACTATTTATGTTCATTCCAGTCAAATATGTTGTATCATTAATATCTTTAACAGCTTCAGCTAAGCAATTAGCAGATCTCCCCACGATTACAATAACTTATTTTACTTAAATCCTGCAGTCCACGCCTGTGGAGCAACGGTTAGTGCATCTAGCCGCAAAACCAGGTGGCCCGGGTTCGATTCCCAGTTGGGACAAGTTACCTGGTTGAGGTTTTTCGGAGGTTTTCCCTCAACCCAATATGAGCAAATGCTGGGTAACTTTCGGTGTTGGACCCCGGACTCATTTCACTGGCATTATCACCTTCATCTCATTCAGACGCTAAATAACCTAAGATGTTGACAAAGCGTCGTAAAATAACCTACTAAAAGAAAAATAAAAAAACAAATTAAATCCTGCATATATCACTGGGATCAAATGCCTCAACAAAAGCCCGTCACCATCTTTTGTTTTACCATCAGTGAAAACCAGACTTTTTGCTTTTCTCAAATAACACTGACAACATGAAAGTCTTTCCACGTGATGAAGAGGACATTTTCTCATACAGGTTTGGGAAGCATCGCAAGACGCTGGACGTTCCATTACAGCTTGCTCTGCGGGCAGAGCAGGAGGAAGTGGAGGGGGGAGATGGTCCCTGCGGGGCTGAGGAGGAGAGGGAGGCAGCTCGGAGGGCGGCGCAGGAGGAGCAGCAGCGTATCCAAGAGCAGTACCGCCGGCTGGTGCAGCGCCAGCGACAGATGGAGAACCAGGTGAGTGCAGACAGCTGTACTCTGCTTCCTGCTGAACTAGAATTTGGTGTCACTACATCATGCTCGGTTGACTAGCTAGAAGCTTCCAGCTACTCAGTAATTCTGCATCGAAATTCATTGTGGGTGAGAAATGGTCAACAAATCATGCCTTGAGATCTCTATCAAGAAAAGGTTTCTCTCAAGTTGGTGGTGTTGAACTTTACGGCATTATTAAGATTTTCTGCTAAGAATCCTGTAAGAAATAATGTAAAGGATTTGTTCATTTTTATTAAATGAAATCATTGAGATTTAGAGGTTTTCGTCAAAATAATGATTTGTCATAATTTATTTCTCGCAGAGATATTTGTCATACAAGTATGATACATCACAGTGCCAGATACAGTACAAATCTATCGAATATTCAACTTTCGCCATTTAAAGTTTTGATATATCAGCAAAAATTTCCAGTTCATTCATGAGGCAGAAAAGTTTTCCAAAGGCAGTACTTACAATAAAAATAAAAACCATGAAAATGTTTTGCAATACTTAGAAACGAATTGTGAAAGTGAAAACCGTGGAAATGTTTTGCGATAATTTAAATTAAAAACTATGGAGATGTTTTGTATATTGCAGAATTAATTGTAAAATTAAAGTTATGGAAATACTTCGCGATAATATAAAAATAAATTGTAAAAAAAATACTTCACGATAATATAAAAATAAATTGTAAAAATAAGAGCTGTGGAAATGTTTCGTGATATTATAAAAATGAAATCATGGAAATGTTTTGTGATAATATAAAAATAAAACCATGAAAATGTTCTGTGTTAATATAAACATTAAACTAAGGAAATGTTTTGCGTAATATAGAAATACTCGTAAAATCATGGAAATGTTTTGCGATAATATAATTAATATAACCATGGAAATGTTTTGTGATAATATAAAAATATAACCATGGAAAAGTTATACTATAATATAAAAATGTTATTGTTCAAATGTCTAGCTGTTTGGCAATGAAGCTGTTACTCCTGATAATATAAATATATAAAAATGAAACCATGGAAATATTTAATGTTAACATAAAAATAAAACAATGGAAATGTTCTGCGATAAAATAAAAATGAAACCCTGGAAATGTTTTGCGATAATATAAAATTAAACCATGGAAATGTTTTGCGATAATGTAAAAATAAAACCATGAAAATGTTTTGAGATAATATACAGTATAAATTAAACCATGGAAATGTTTTTCCATAATATCAAAATAAAACCATGGAAATGTTTTGCGATAATATAAAAATAAAATCACGGAAATGTTCTGCAATAACATAAAAATAAAACCATGCAAATGTTTTGAGATAATATACAGTATAAATTAAACCATGGAAATGTTTTTTCCATAATATCAAAATAAAACCATGGGAATGTTTTGCGATAATATAAAAATAAAATCACGGAAATGTTCTGCAATAACATAAAAATAAAACCATGCAAATGTTTTGAGATAATATACAGTATAAATTAAACCATGGAAATGTTTTTTCCATAATATCAAAATAAAACCATGGAAATGTTTTGCAGTAATATAAAAATAAAACCACGGAAATGTTTTGCGATAATATAAAAATAAAACCACGGAAATGTTTTGCGATAATATAAAAATAAAACCACGGAAATGTTCTGCAATAACATAAAAATAAAACCATGCAAATGTTTTGAGATAATATACAGTATAAATTAAACCATGGAAATGTTTTTTCCATAATATAAAAATAAAACCATGGAAATGTTTTGCAGTAATATAAAAATAAAACCACGGAAATGTTTTGCGATAATATAAAAATAAAACCACGGAAATGTTTTGCGATAATATAAAAATAAAACCACGGAAATGTTTTGAGATAATAAAAAAATAAAATCACGGAAATGTTCTGCAATAACATAAAAATAAAACCATGCAAATGTTTTGAGATAATATACAGTATAAATTAAACCATGGAAATGTTTTTTCCATAATATAAAAATAAAACCATGGAAATGTTTTGCAGTAATATAAAAATAAAACCACGGAAATGTTTTGCGATAATATAAAAATTAAACCACGGAAATGTTTTGCGATAATATAAAAATAAAACCATGGAAATGTTTTGCGATAATATAAAATTAAACCATGGAAATGTTTTGCGATAATGTAAAAATAAAACCATGGAAATGTTTTCCGATAATATAAAATTAAACCATGGAAATGTTTTGCGATAATATAAAATTAAACCATGGTAATGTTTTGCGATAATGTAAAAATAAAACCATGGAAATGTTTTGTGACAATATAAAATGCTTTGCGATAATATAAGAATAAAATTATGAACATGTTTTGCGATACTATAAAAGTAAAAACCATGAAATGTTTAGCGATAGTATACAAACAAAAACCATGGACATGATTTGCGATAGTATAAAAATAGAAACCATGGAAATGTTTTGTGATACAATAGAAGTCGAAACTATAAAGATGTTGCGTGATAGTATGAAAATAAAAAATATGAAAATGTTTTGCAATAGTATAAAAATGAAAACCATGGAAATGTTTTGCAATATAATAAGAATGGAAACCATAGAGATGTTTCACGATACTATAAAATAAAAACCTTGTAATGTTTTGCGATACTATAAAAATAAAAAAACATAGTGATGTTTTGCAATACTATAAAAATAAAAACCATGGAAATGTTTTGCGATACAATAAAAATGGAAACCAGAGAGATATTTCACAATACTACAAAAATAAAAAAAAATATTTGTGATAGTAAATAAAAACCCTGGAAATGTTTTGCAGTACAATGAATACGGTAACCATTGAGATGTTTTGTGACATTATAAAATGAAAAACATAGAACAATTTTGCCATAATATAAAAATGAAAACCATGTAAATGTTTTGCGAAACAATAAAAATGGAAGTCATAGAAATGTTTTGCAATACTATAAAAATGAAAAACAAAAGTGTTTTGCCATAGGTATTATAAAAATAAAAACCACGGAAATGTTTTGCGGTAGTATAAAAATAAAAAACATAGAAATGTTTTGTGATAAGTACTATAAAAATAAAAACCATGAAAATGTTTGATACAATAAAAAAGGAAACCATAGAGATGTTTCGCGATAATATAAAAATGAAAAACATAGTAATGTTTTCCAGTACCCTACTATAGAAATAAAAATCATGGAAATGTTTTGTGATGCAATAAAATAAATTGTAGAAATGGAAACCATATGTACCGTACTTCTTGAACACTTACCACTCTTTCGAAGCATAGTCAAGATGCCAGTGTTGAACAAACTCTGTGATGTCTTTAGTTCCTTTGAAGTTATCCTTTAGAGCAGAAGCTTAACACATTTGCAAGACAAATGACACAGTATCTCATACAATGAAATTTAAAATCTTACTGAAACATTTATTTAATTCTGTTACATGAAACCAGAATTCCAATGGCCCTCATGAACATACCAACAATAACAGTTCTGAGCCAGGGGGGCCAAATTATCCCCCTGGAGGCCCTCTGGCTATTTCGGTACACCACTCACATCACAGAGAAGGCTCAACATCATCTGCATCAAGTCAGG
This sequence comes from Periplaneta americana, assembly GCF_040183065.1. Classification (NCBI taxonomy): domain Eukaryota; kingdom Metazoa; phylum Arthropoda; class Insecta; order Blattodea; family Blattidae; genus Periplaneta; species Periplaneta americana. The sequence continues at coordinate 11,049,889 of NC_091122.1, read as the reverse complement.
TGGGCGCGCCCCCAGGAGGGGTCGGTGGTCAGTCTCGCACGGAGCGAATCCACCAATTGCGTGCCCAGCATCAGCGGCGGCATGCAGAGAGGAGGGGGCAGTACCCCATGGACGACAGGGAGGAGAGATATGAGGAGGTTATCCGACAGGTGAGAAGTATTGCACAAGAAGGAAAGGGCTAACAATATTGGCTGGAGTCTAGTGTCATGAACAGGATACTTCTGCATGCCGTAGGTATAGAGGTGTGTACACACATAGCAAACGAACAATGAATGAAAGATGAAGCAAAATTTCGTTGTTCGTTTGCTGTTTGAGCAATGTACAAATCATCAAAAAATGGTCAGAGAACATTCTCGTTTGCTGATTATCTGCAGTAATGGCAGACGAAGATATAATTATTATAGCAGATGTTGTTGTTGTTGTTTTCTAATGCCAGGCGTTTGACAATAAAGTAATTTGACCTCTTGCACTCCAATATTTTTCAAAGATATTATCATGGCCAGCCACTGAAGCACAGATTTTGAGGTGTTCCGAATCCATTTCTTGGTTTGAGTTGCACAATGGGCAGTTAGGGGACTGATATATTCCAATTCTATGCAGGTGTTTGGCCAACAATCATGGCCTGTTGCCAATCTAAATGCAGCTACAGACGATTTTCGTGGTAAATCGGGAATTAACTGTGGATTATGATGCAGAGAGCAAATGTAGCTGTTGTTATTGTAGACAGTTTAACAAAAAGAAAAGTTAAAAAAACAAAAGGCGATAATGGCAGATGCCACTCTAAGGAAGCCGCAATTGATAGAGACACACTGACTTGCTTCACGATTTACGTCGAATTGAATTGGGACAGTTTCACAACTTCTGTCGCATTTCAGAAACAGACTTCGAAATATTACTGTGCAAAATAGGGCCATAAAATTTCCTGCTCCCCATATACATCAATAAGTTTGATAACAACTTCGTCAGTCCACTCGAGTTTCGATATCCTATCGGTGAAATTAAGCTAATCGCTGCATTCCGCTACAAACTGCAAACAAATTCCTTTGATGTACCGACAAGTGGCGGATCACTACCGAAGGCAAACCAAACAATCGGTTTGCTTTTGCTCCATCATCCACACATTCCGATTTCAGTCAGCGAATGCATTTGTTTGTTGTTTGTTTGTTGTTCGTTCGCTAGATGTGTACGCACCTTAGGACACAGGCTTTTCAGCTTTACTTTTCTGCTTAAACAAATCATGCTAAAGATTTTATTGTCCTTTAAATTCAGTTACCATCAACCAGATTTGAGCCAGCATAGATACTGATACAGGAACGAAGATGTCAGTTTACACTAGGTTAGGTTAGGTTAACGTTGGGTAGAGTAGTTGAAGTTAGTTCAGCTTAGTTTCGGATTGAGTTATATTTATTTAGTTTAATTTTGATTTATCTACATTTGTTTTAATTATGCAGTATTGTCACCACTTCAGAAGTGATAACTAATTTAATTCTTGGAATATTATTAAAATACAATAAAATAAATTATTAAATCAGTTGTATGAACACATTTTATGAAGAAGTTGTAAAATGTAACGTTATGCCGCTAATTTTTACTAAATATGGTATAAAACTTTAAAAAAATACCTGAATATGCATACAGTTATTCCCAAAATAAAACGTTAATATGCAGTTTTGTACTAAATATGCTACAAAATTAAAAACAGTCCAAATATGCATTTATATGTCTAATAAAAACTCTGCTAAAGCAAGGAGATGCACTATCACCTTTACTTTTTAACTTCACTCTAGAATATGCCATTAGGAAAGTCCAGGATAACAGAGAGGGTTTGGAATTGAACGGGTTACATCAGCTGCTTGTCTATGCGGATGACGTGAATATGTTAGGAGAAAATCCACAAACGATTAGGGAAAACATGGGAATTTTACTTGAAGCAAGTAAAGCGATAGTTTTGGAAGTAAATCCTGAAAAGACAAAGTATATGATTATGTCTCGTGACCAGAATATTGTACGAAATGGAAACATAAAAATTGGAGATTTATCCTTTGAAGAGGTGGAAAAATTCAAATATCTTGGAGCAACAGTAACAAATATAAATGATACTCGGGAGGAAATTAAACACAGGATAAATATGGGAAACGTCTGTTATTATTCGGTTGAGAAGCTTTTTTCATCTAGTCTACTGTCAAAAAATCTGAAAGTTAGAATTTATAAAACAGTTATATTACCGGTTGTTCTGAAACAGAGATTAAGGGTGTTTGAGAATAAGGTCTTTAGGAAAATATTTGGGGCTAAGAGGGATGAAGTTACAGGAGAATGAAGAAAGTTACACAATGTAGAACTCCACGCATTGTATTCTTCACCTGACATAATTAGGGACATTAAATCCAGAAGTTTGAGATGGGCAGGGCATGTAGCAAGTATGGGCGAATCAAGCAATCCATATAGAGTGTTAGTTGGGAGACCAGAGGGGAAAAAGACTTTTGGGGAGGCCGAGACGTAGATGGGAGGGTAAAATTAAAATGGATTTGAGGGAGATGGGATATGATGGTAGAGACTGGATTGATCTTGCTCAGGATAGGGACTGATGGCGGACTTATGTGAGGACGCCAATGAACCTGCGGGTTCCTTAAAAGCCATTTGTAAGTAAGTAATAAAACTACCATTTTCTTCAGAATACTTGGAATCAAGTTTAAATCAGTCTAAAACCGAAACAATCCCATAGAAAAAAGTGCGGCATATCATAGAAATCTGCCCCTTATTTATAACCACTTTATTCCCGATATTTTGTACTAATCCCGTAATTTATCCATCGATTTTTCTCCTCCGAATTTTTAGAGAAAATGTCGAGTGAATTTGATGATTGGAAAATCCTGTCTTTATTAATATTTTTTTCTCTCTCTGACAGCGGCTGGAACAGCCAGAATTTGCAAAGAGTCAACAGCAACAACAGCATGGGCGATCCGCGAGCTATGACCTGTACGGTGAGATGACTCGTCCAGGCAGTCGTGTTGGCATCTCTGATCCAGGACGCTTCAGTCACTACGTCAACTATGAAGAGATTCAGCAGCATCTCAAGTAAGTTGCCATACAGTCAGATCTAGCATGCCATTCTCACGCAGAATGTATGCGGTTTTTCACAGTTTCTGGCACTTTTTTGGGATGTTATAATTATGTGTCAGGATTTGGCTTCTCTTTTTCTGCTCTCTGGTTATCACACCCATTAGCATCGCTAGTTTTGCACCAGCAAACATTTCTGTCAAAAATCAGAGTTCATCATCATTGATGATCCAGTGACTATGTTTGTCTCCGGAGCCAAGTTCCACCTCTTAGGTTCACTCTAGTGGCCTACCCTCATGCACTGCGTCATAGATGTATGACAGTGGCACTATGCCCACACATGTGCAGAGGTGCACTCATTAAGAGTGAATAAGTGGCCGGGATCCGACGGAGTAAGTGCCATCTTTAATCAGTAAAGTCCCGTTGCTCTAATTTCCGGCAGCCAATCGCATTACAGGTCGGCTACATTTAATCGTGTGCGTCTTGTGATTCGCTGTTGAAGACGTCATTCATTTCTTAAGGCTCGATTAAATACTTAATATAATCGCCCGCCATTTTGGCTCTTTCGTTGGCGTTCGCAGAAAGAACATGAGGACGTTATTTGCCGCTCGATTATTTGCTGAATTACAGTGCGTTTGATTTATTATCATAGGAGCTACGACATGGTAATGTTTAACGGTGTGGCAAATAGATTCCTTGTATGGTAGCTCAGCAACGAAAGAACAAAAATGGAGAACGATACTATCTATCTAGACTTTATAGAGCCTTCACTTCCTAAGACATAAGCAAAGAGGAAGAGTCACGCTGGGAATAACAGCGTCGCGACTATAAGTGATTATTTTTCGCATATCACCTCTGCACATGTGTGGACATTGTGCCACTGTCATACATCTATGACGCAGTGCATGAGGAACCCAAGAGGTGGAACTTAAACTGAGAGGATTCGATCCGGCATTGGGATGGGAATCCGGTGTGGCTTAGTGGATAGAGCGTCAGCATGTAGAGCTGAAAACCCGGGTTCAAATCCTGGTGCTGGAGAGAATTTTTCTCCATTCCACTCTTCCATCATTATATGATGTCGCAGAATTTCTGCACGGAAATGTACTCCGGTACATCGTAATAATATTTCATGTAAAAGATTTAGTACATACAAAAGATTTCTTTCTTAATGAATAAAGATAAAATTCTATGTTAAGACTCGCGATTACTCCAGCCTCATTTCATGTAAACAAATTTAATCAGTTCATCACAATAACAACCGTGAAGGCCTATGATAGAAAAGAGTGGAAATATGTTATTTCAAAAGCTAATTGATTTTTATTTTTTGTGTTTAATGATGATTATGTGTATGCAATGAAAAATTGAAAGTGGGTATAAGTTGAAATCAGTTAAAAAAAAAAAGCCAATGACTTAGTTGTTAGCTTTACAAAGCATGTAAAATTTCCATTGCTGAATAAATAGCGTTATTTCAAATTGTTATGTTGTATAAACTTCACCAAGCATCAGATCTAGCAACTTCAATCAAGATCATTTTATATCATATTAAATTCAATATTAATTAGAAATACAATACATATAATGTACAGTGAAACCTTGATTTATCTTTCTTTTATATATATGTATTATGTATTATATATATATATATATATATATATATATATACAGGGTTAGTTAAAAGTCCCGCACCACCTAAATAACATACGGTTCAGTGACATGAAACTTGGTATGTGAGGAACTCAATAATGGTATTACCGAGTTTTTTCTACTTACGTTTTAACCAGAAGTTTTCTACTTCCGGAAGTAACTCCAACTCTCTTATTTTAAATGGAACGCCCAATATATATTTTTTTAATTTAAAAAAATGGTGCTCATTAAGAGCTTTTCGAAAAGTACCCACACTCGATACTTCTGTACAAATTCAGTGTTGCTAAGTCAAGAAAACAGAAAAGTGTATTGAATATTAAAATAATAAACACACCCCCTAAATAACTTTTGAAGCATACGGTTCAGTGATATGAAACTTGGTATGTGAGGATAACCATATACTAAGAACTCAATAATGATATTACCGAGTTTTCTCTACTTCCGGTTTAACCGGAAGTAACTCCAACTCTCTTATTTTAAATAGAACAGCCAATATATATATATATTTTTTTTTTCTTTTTTTTTTTTTTTTTTTTTGAATAGGGCTCATTAAGAGCTTTTCAAAAAGTACCCACACTCGATACTTCTGTACAAATTCAGTGTTACTAAGTCTAGAAAACAAAAAAGTGTATCGAATATTAAAATAATAAAATACTCCTTCCTTAACGAAAACAAAACAAAGCTAGCTCATCTTCTAAATTATGTGTTCAAATTGGTAGCCCTCAGCTGCTTTACAATGTGTCACTCGATCATAGAAACCATTTAAGGAATGATTTAACCAGGCTTTAGGAATATCTTGCACCACTCCCATTTTTATTTAGCAACACTGAATTTGTACAGAAGTATCAAGTGTGGGTACTTTTTGAAAAGCTCTTAATGAGTACTATTCAAAAATAAAAAAATATATATTGGGTGTTCCATTTAAAATAAGAGAGTTGGAGTTACTTCCGGTTAAACCGGAAGTATAAAAAACTCGGTAATACCATTACTGAGTTCTTAGTATATGGTTATCCCCACATACCAAGTTTCATGTCTCTGAACCATATGCTTCAAAAGTTATTTAGGTGGTGCGGGACTTTTAACTAACCCTGTATATATAGGATGAATGGTAAGTAATGTCATTAATTTCAGGTGGTTATTCTTTGAGATATTTCAAACAAAAGACTTTAATACAATTTTGCTTGTTTTTGCTTCCTTTTTCAACATAAAAATTGTTTCATATTAAACATTTCGTAACGTGTTTCAGGAAAGCCATTCATTTAATTCCCAATATGCTCAGTCAACTTTAAGAGAGCAGTGTATTATGATAATAAATTATTGGAAGAATTTTAATTTTGTCCTTTAAATGTGCAGAAATTTGATCTGAACAAATGTAACATTTTAAAATTCCTTTTCAGTCAAAGTTGGCATGGAGCACTGTGAAGAAAATATAGATAACTCAAAAGTCTGACACTATTTAGGTAACAACTCCCTACGTGTACCAAAATGTAAAATGTTTTACATAAAAAAAATCTGAGTGATATATGATGTAGGAAAATGTTAAATAGATACATGATTAATACAGATTTTGCTTTCATAATTTAAGTAAGATCTGTTAAGGGACACTCCATTAAAAAATGACAACTTCTTTTCTAATAATTTTTTCAACCAAATTTTGACGGCATGTTTACTATGTGAAGGACTAATAAAATCCAAATTTTGGACTCCCAAATGTTTTTGACTTTTGATTTTTTCTATTATTTTTATAAACATTTTCAAATCCAAGTATTTAGTAGAACACCTCAATTTTTAAGCTTTTCTTTTTTTTTTGGTCATATTCACAAGACATAACAAACATATGCATTCATGTTGCGAAATATCTCATTTATTCACTCATTATTATTATTATTTTTTTTTTTTCAATTTGTTACTTTTTCTATAATTTATGAACAAAATATATACAATCTAGCTGCATTTCTTACAAAATAAATGCATAGAAACTTGCAGCTATCTCATAAATACATGCATTAAAAATTTAATCTAGATTGATTAATATTTGGCGTAAAAAAGTTGGCATTGAATCAAGAAAAATGAACTTACGGAAAAATGGATTTGAAAGTAAAATGAATATTTATGTAACACATATCTATTAAAATTCTTCTCCGTTGCATTCATCTACCCTTTATTTAAAATTGTCAACAATGCCTGAATTGATTTACCAACACCGCTTAATTGCATCTCTAAAATGCTGTAAAATACCAATAAAACCAACCTTATTACTTAAGGGAGTCAACTTTTGAACAAAAAGTTACTAGATTTGTAATCAGAAATTTTAAAAAAAAATTCTTTGATGAAAAAATAATTTTAACAGCTCTTTAAATGCCACGTCCCCTTACAGCCTTAATTTAAAAACATTTTTAAACATATTTGTAATCAAAATTGAACTAAATCCATTTGGACTACTAAAATATACACTCTAAAGACGTGAAATAACCAATAAATTTTTTGGGGGAAATTTTCATGATTTTCAGTTGTCTCCCCTTAAGGGACCATAGAAATTGGACAGAAAAAGATACATCTGAGTGTAGAGATCAAGGTTTCACTGTATCAACAGAAAATGAGATGTTAGTGGCGTTATTAAATGTTAAACACAGGAACGCCATTTCGTTATTTCAATTAAGAAACACGCCAAATTGTCTTTGCACCAAAAACGGATGCTCCCTGGACCAAATTATCGTATTTTATAATTATTTGAATGCAACAGAAGCCAGAAATCTTGCTAAACATGTTACTGGTAAAGCACTACGAAATGGCGTTCCTGTACTTATCAGTTACCGTGGCATTCTCATATTTCTTTTGGCAACATACTTACTTCATTTGTTTTGTTTACTTGGTTGTTGAGATGATTGGGATTAACAAATTTTGCTAGTGCTTTGGACTGAAGAGTGTTATATTCACTGATGATTGGAGAAATCTGGTTTAAGTGTACAAACTGTTATAGATGGTTTTGACCTGGGATCAGAGAGTTCATGTTGTAGTGGTTTAGTGTACAGAGGAAAATGGTTTCAGGTTGCATGTGTTCATGGTTTTGTATTGTGAATTTCTATGGGTATGGTCATTTTTATCTATAGATTTCCATGCAGTTTTCTATTATTCACAAAACCTACGATTTACTTCACAACTTTTGAAATTTATCATAAGTTTTAAGACTCTGATTTTTGCCAGCCCCTATTAAAATTTTTCCAGAACTATAAAAAGATAGAGAGCTGTGCCCTTCTACTGTATTTACTCAATGTCAAACACTTAGATATTTTTGTATTTTATTGTCGATGAGGACATATCATTTAAGACTGTAGATGACAGGAATCACTGGTCAACAAAATTAAACATATTTTTTGTTAAAAAAAATGGGTGACTCTTGTAGCATTTTTCGTGCTGATTTCAAAACTGTTTTCAAAATTTTTTTATCACCCAAGGTTTTTGAGTAATTATATGAAATATAATTCAAACTTTTCTGGTGTTAATACCTTGCAACATTATACCTATACGCCGACGGATCCTTGATCTCCAGAGAACAAGGTGCCGGCGCAGGTGTTACGTGCTGTCTCTTCTCACTTTATAGATCTCTTGGATATGGAACAACAAGTTTTGATGGAGAAATCATTGCAATAAGTGAATGTCTCAGGAATCTTCTATGACACATCAGTAAATTTAGGAATGCAGTTATATTGTCAGACTTTAAAGCAGCTATTCTATCAATCGCCTCTAAACACACACCTTCATCTCAAACAGCAGAAATAACTAAAATGCTCTCTCAATTAATATCACTCAATAAAAGAATTGTATTCCAATGGATACCATCCCATTGTGGAATCCTGGGAAACGAGAATGCGGATGCTTTAGCAAAGAAGGGCAGCACTGCTACTTACAGACCTGTTACTAAATCTACGTATTACTCTGTGAAGAGATTTATTAAATCTACATACTTAGACTTCAACAAACAAAATTTGATAACACAATCCCATGGGAAAAAATGGAACTCTCTGCATCATAATCCACAGTTAATTCCTGATTTACCACGAAAATCGTCTGTAGCTGCATTTAGATTGGCAACAGGCCAGGATTGTTTGGCCAAACACCTGCATAGAATTGGAATATATCAGTTCCCTAACTGCCCATTGTGCAACTCAAACCAAGAAATGGAATCGGAACACCTCAAAATCTGTGCTTCGGTGGCTGGTCATGATAACATCTTTGAAAAATATTGGAGTGCAAGAGGTCAAATGACTTTGTTGTCCAATGCCTGGCATTATAAAACAACAACAACAACAACAACAGTCTAATGAGGAATAAAATTTGTTTTTATGAATTCTGACTTCACAGACAACAAGTATGTAGTCAATTGTTGAAGCAATAAAATGAAATATTTGAAATATTTTATTTCCATTAGCATGTTAAGGACTGTATATACCAATAAAAATAGTTCAGTTTTTATAAAATTACAAAAAAATGGTGGGTCGTAGAAAAATTCTGACTTCATTTTTGGAATCAGCAGATGAAATTACATAAGAAACAGCAGAAATTTTACATTTAACAAAATCACTGTTGACCACTGGAATTTATGTTTAGTTGGGTGTAGTTAAATTTAAATGATTTGACATATTAATAATGTGGGGTTCACAGTAGTTCTGTTACTCCTGCATGGTTATTGGTCAATGTTTTTATTATTTCGTCCTATTATTTTGTCTGAAGTCTTGTTTTCAGCATGAAATTGATATTCCTGAGATCCTGGATTTTTCTGATAGCGCTGTACAGATTATGTCAACTGTTTCATGGACTTGGAACAGGGTTGTGCAAACCTCGAGATCAAATAATGTCTGTCTGTATTACAGTTGAAATATGATAATTTTTTTAAAGTAACTATCCATTGTATATTTATTGTTAAAGCTGGTGTTAATCTTTGATTGTTCTTCAATCAAATTTGAATTTTGTTATCAGTACAGTTTTTTTTCTCCTTATGGCTTTTAAGAAACCCGGAGGTTCATTGCCGCCCTCACATAAGCCAGCCATCAGTCCCTATCCTGAGCAAGATTAATCCAGTCTCTATCATCATATCCCACCTCCCTCAAATCCATTTTAATATCCTCCCATCTACATTTCGGCCTCCCCAAAGGTCTTTTTCCTTCCTGCCTCCCAACCAACACTATATGCATTTCTGGATTCGCCCATACGTGCTACATGCCCTGCACCTTTTCGAGGAAAATAAAATTCTGAAAAATATGTCCTAAAAATCCTGGGGGGGAAGGGAGGAATTAGAAAATTATATGGGCTGATTTCACCAACATGTTGCTAAAGCCTATTTAACTTGAAGGAAGTTAAAGGTAATATAAGTTTGTGTGCATTTCACCAACTATTGTAATCTAGATTTAAATAAAGTCAATTAGCTGAAGCTTCTTTAAGGAAGGTACTTTATACATTTTTCAAACTACGTCCTTGATTTGGGATCAAAAAAATTAAATAGGCTACATTAAAAATTTTAACATTGCAATATAACATATGACTGAAAATAATCATTACCATATCTACGAATTATAGAAATCAAAATAGATAAACCCAAAGCACCGTCACTAACGGAAAATATTAAAGAAACTATTCTAAAAAATAATTCATAATTAAAACCATTCAAATAAATGTATAATATTAATCAATCAATCAATTTTCTTAATGTATGTTTGCTGACAACATAAAGTCCACTATACTCTATTCAGTTTTTTTGTTTTTCACGAGAAATGAAGGGTGTTTTGATCGGTGTTCATTAAAAATAAAACTAAAACAATAAAGTCTAGGTAATATATTTTTCAATTACCATGGACATAACCGAATATGTTTAACATAGGTATACATGAGAGAACTGGTTACTGGTATTAAACTTTTTGAATATCACCACTGATTGTAGGTATTATTTCAAAAGTCCATGTTTTTTTTAAAAAACAAAAAAAAAAAAAAAAAAAATAGTTTAATTTGATGTGGTGGTACTTCAGAATGTTGACAATATGTATTTTCTTACTAATAAATACATTTTTCAGTATATCGTCGTTGTTCCTGCGATAACTCCTATGTGACATACTGATCGATTTTCAGATTTTTGCTCTGTTAAATAATGTTTATTTTTTTATTTTATTGGGTTATTTTACGACGCTGTATCAACATCTAGGTTACTTATCGTCTGAATGAAATGAAGGTGATAATGCCGGTGAAATGAGTCCGGGGTCCAACACCGAAAGTTACCCAGCATTTGCCCATATTGGATTGAGGGAAAACCCCGGTAAAAACCTCAACTAGATAACTTGCCCCGACCGATTAAATAACTTAAATAGTGATACAGCAAATAATAAAATCTCCTATATGTAATTACATTTCTTTCTTTCGAAAATGTAAGCATTCACAATTCCCTATGTACGGCTGCTATAGGATGAATTAATGTGTTTTTTCCTCTTACTGAAAAATTGTATATCTTGCACATAGGAGTTATTGCAGAAACAATGACGATATTCACATGTTGCTGTAAGTTTGACACGTTCGAAAACTTTAATGCCTTTTTTCTCAACATATCATTTTGCCACCAACACTTCTGTTGCACCCAGGTAGGCCTATTCAATTTCAACGAGAAGTATAAACAGGAATTTCTCTTTGAAAATAGTTAATTATTTGTGCAAACTACATCATTTCATTTGTAGTCATTTATCTGTGCACTAGGTACATTTCTTGGCTTAAAAATCGATAATGTGTTAAATTGGAAAAATCATATTAAAGAAATTACCCCCAAACTAAATTCAGCTTGTTTTGCTATTAGATCTATGCAAAAGATAGTAAATATCAGTACCTTAAAAACAATATACTTTGCATACTTCCACTCGGTAGTGAGTTTTGGAATAATATTCTGGGGAAATTCCACAGATAGTATATATTTCTATTACAAAAAAGAGTAATTAGAATAACAGTAGGTGTCAAATCTAGGGAAGCGTGTAGGACTATTCTAAAAAACTACAAATAATGCCCATGGCTTGTCAGTATATTTTTTCATTAATAAACTTCCTCATATGCAATCGTGAAAACTTTGTAACTAATTCAACAGTTCATAGCATAAATACACGTCAAAAAATGACTTTCATACTCCATCGGCAAGTCTATCGTGCTATCAAAAAGGAGTGCGTTATATGGCAGTAAACATTTTTAATAGTCTCTCTATCGGTATAAAAAATGAAACTCAATACATAAAATTATGTAGGTGAATTCATGACATTCAATAACGCTTCATGAAATTGATACTAAAACTTTGTGTTGTACTAGTAGACTATATTGTAAATCTCGTCTGTATATATTTCATCTAGACTGTGACTATAAATTAAGACTTTATAATAGTATTAAGTTTTTTGACTTGTTCCATATTCTAGCTGTGAGCAATGTATGAATACCATGGAATGTTAATAAATACAATACAATAATACAAAATCACGAAGATAATTTGTCTTATTTAATTTTAAATTGATTGCCATTGTGTGTTTCTGACATCATATTTATAAAACAAATTAATGAAGGTTGATTCTCTGGTATTGACATATTAAAATTAATTCTGAAATTATCTCAGGACTCATCTCTATCCCCTCGCCCCATTCCCAATGATGGCTGACTTATCTCTGTTTGCACAACCCTGATTTTGGCCCTTGTTGATAAACTAACCCACATAAAAAGTTAAAACTAACGAACAGTTCTTCCTTCTTTTTCTTGGGTCTCGCAAGCAAACGCAAAGAACAGCTCTCTGAGGTACAGATAATGCAAATGAGGCTACAAGTGCAACATCAGAGATTTAAAGTTGAAGAGGAAAGGTAGGAATCAAACAGTCGATCAGAGTAGCAGTAACAACTAAAAGAGAGTAACAAACCTGCTGATGGTTATTGGTGACACTTTTGTTTGTTTTTTGAAGCTATTCATTTTGTTTTGTTCCTCATATTAGTTTTGTAAACAGATTTAATTTCTTTGTAGTTACGCAGTTATTAAATGTTGCAGTTTTGTTTTTGTTTTTTATTTGGAAATCTAATATAGTAACAAATGACAGAGCAAATATATATTTTACAGAATCCTTTTTAATGTGGCCTTCTTAACATACATTTCATATCATTCTGTAGATTGCATGAACCGTTGTTTATTGTTGTAGGTGGCCATGCTTTGATTACAGCTTTTCTATTATGAAATGTCAAGCCAGTGCCTACTAGATGTTGTGTTGTCCAGTATGTGCTGAAATCGCTTTATTTTCATGTCTGCATGTTGGATTAGAATCTTTTACGCATGCTCATTGTTGTGCTTCTCTTGTAGTTGTAGATTGTAAATACTGCTTATGCAATCTTAGTATTATAAATAGGTTGTTATGACGATTAAAATCATGAATAACGGGTTTTTATGGTATACATGCTGTAAGGTTATCTAGCAGTGCATAAATATAGTACACCCATCATTATTCGACATATATTATCGCTGCTTTTAAACAAATGAAGGTTGAAAAAAAAAAAAAAACATCACATCATCACATGAGGTAAGAGCTTACTCGAAAATTTCAAGTAATTTCGTAAGTATTTATTTCCAATTTATAATGGTAGGATTGCATAAAACGTTGTATTCATCTCTGTGTAATGTTGATTATGACAGTTATTACATAAACCCTACAATTATATTCTTGTTGCAGACATAACTTTTTTTGTTAAATTTGGTATAATACATGGAAAAATGTAAAATATAACACAAGAAAGAAAAAGGCAGACTGAAGTAAAATGCAAACCTCTCTTCCTAAAGGAATGACAACTTATATTTAGTTCATATTATCAGTTCTTTTTAAAGTAAATTTTGGCTTATCTTTTCCATGTATTGGATGGTTTCTGGACTTCTATTTATATTAGGACGTTTTGCCTTGTTTCATTGTGTTCTACTCGCCCCTGCAGTTTGTACTTATAATTATGAAACACTCTGTATATATGACAAAGCAATATTGAATAAGTATACATAAATTATGTATAGTTGAGCTAGCATGAGAGAAAGGTATTCTGACTTTTTTTTTTATATAGATTAATGCATTGAAATAATATGTGTGGTAGGCCTACAATTTTTGGAGAATACCCCAACTTTTATGTAAATATAATTAATTAACAAACAGCTTAGTGTTTCTTATTAGATAATATAGAGATGAAATTGTAAGAGAATAGACATATGCGTTCATAAAGATAGGGTAAGGAATCTCATAACAGTTCCGTTCAGCGAGTTTTAGAATCATAACTTTACTAGGGTTCATTTAATATTTAATAATTAATATTGGAGGAGAAAAATTCGCTCCAGCACTGGGGATCGAACCCGGGTCCTTGGTTCTACGTACCAAGCGCTCTAATCATTGAGCTATGCTGAAGTTCAATCCAAAGCACCAGATCGAATTCCCCTCTATATATCAGGTTAAATTGATGTATATTATTTTAATGTACCGAAGTACATATGATATTTCCATGCAGATATTCTGCGTCATCATACGATGAAAGAGTAATGGAATGGAGAAAAAAAAATATGATATGCGTAAATCACTTCGTGATTTAAGACGGCACTTATTCCGTCGGATCCCGGCCAACTAGTCACTCATAACGAGTGCACCTCAGCACATGTGTGGACTTCGGTCCTACGTTCATAGACATCTATGATGTAGTGCAGAGGGCGGCCACTAGAGGGAACCCAAGAGTTGGAACTTAATCTGAGACGATTCTGTCCGACGCCGGGATGGTATCCAGTGTGGCTTAGTGGATAAAGCATCAGCACGTAGAGCTGAAAACCCGGGTTCAAATCCCGGCGCCGGAGAGAATTTTTCTCCTTTCCATTACTCTTTCATCGTATGGTAACGCAGAATATCTGCATGGAAATATCATATGTACTTCGGTACATTAAAATAATATATATGATATGCGTAAATCACTTCGTGATTTAAGACGGCACTTATTCCGTCAGATCCCGGCCAACTAGTCACTCATAACGAGTGCACCTCAGCACATGTGTGGAATTCAGTCCTATGTTCATAGACATCTATGACGTAGTGCAGAGGGCGGCCACTAGAGGGAACCCAAGAGTTGGAACTTAATTTGAGACGATTCTATCCGATGCCGGGATAGTACCCGGTGTGGCTTAGTGGATAAAGCATCAGCACGTAGAGCTGAAAACCCGGGTTCAAATCCCGGCGCCGGAGAGAATTTTTCTCCGTTCCATTACGCTTTCATCGTATAAATTGATGTAGGTTAACCCAAACTACATTATCTTGAATATGTTACATAGATACTTGCTGAGACACCCTGTATAAGCATACAACTTAGAGGGGGTTTAAAAAGCCCGTACTTTTGCAGTATTTTTGATATTCAGTGTGTGAGAGTTCAGTTTTTATTCAATGTCTATATAAATCTTGAGACACAAATTTTCGATAGGGTTCATTACTTGAAAGGAATAAATCCGACATCACAGGCGATCCTAACCTCACACTTGTTCATATACTGCCGCCATGTTTGCTAATTGAATTGGTTGCTGTGGTATGCAGTCGGAGACAACAGCACTACCACTCACAGCGACGTGACAACCGCGAGCCGCACCAGCGACCAGTGTCCAACTTCTACGAGTACGAGAGCGTGCAGGGAGTGATGCGGGCCACTGAGGCCAGCAGGGCAGGGCCGCACAGGGACGATCCTGTGAGGGCCAGCCAGCACCGCGAAGAGGCCCTGAGGGCCAGTCAGCACCAGCGCTGCACCACCGTCACCGTCGACAACAACTCCAACTCACTGCCACGGCGGACGCAGGGGCAGGACAACCGAGTGTCGAACAGTAAGAACAACAGTGAGTGCTGAATCTCTTGAGCTGTGTGACGAACAAGAAGTCTGTAAATAGTGTGTTCATTGCAGAACTTTACATCTTGATTAATTTTACATGTGCAGGGGCCACAATTTTGAGGAAAATTACTTTTATTTTTTGCTAATTCAATTTTCTGTTGCATCACTTCATCCCCACCCACTTTTGAATGTACAGGGTGATCCGTTTAGGGTGGAAGTGCATTATATAGCGAAATTTATAAACTTGTACTTGCTATTTGGGAAAAGGAAATTGTACCAGAACAATGGAAGGAGTCCATAATTGTACCTATTTTTAAAAAGGGGGACAAAATCAACTGTGGTAACTTTCGAGGAATATCACTTTTGTTGACGTCGTACAAAATGTTGTCCAATATTCTTTTGAGAAGATTAACTCCATACGTAGATGAAATTATTGGGGATCATCAGTGTGGTTTTAGGCGTAATAGATCGACTATTGATCAGATTTTTTGTATTCGACAGATAATGGAGAAAAAATGGGAGTATAAGGGTACAGTACATCAGTTATTCATAGATTTCAAAAAGGCATATGACTCGGTTAAGAGGGAAGTATTATATGATATTCTTATTGAATTTGGTATTCCCAAGAAACTAGTTCGATTAATTAAAATGTGTCTCAGTGAAATATACAGCAGAGTCCGTATAGGTCAGTTTCTATCTGATGCTTTTCCAATTCACTGCGGGCTAAAGCAGGGAGATGCACTATCACCTTTACTCTTTAACTTCGCTCTAGAATATGCCATTAGGAAAGTTCAGGATAACAGGCAGGGTTTGGAATTGAACAGGTTACATCAGCTTCTTGTCTATGCGGATGACGTGAATATGTTAGGAGAAAATACACAAACGATTAGGGAAAACACGGGAAGTTTACTTGAAGCAAGTAAAGCGATCGCTTTGGAAGTAAATACCGAAAAGACGAAGTATATGATTATGTCTCGTGACCAGAATATTGTACGAAATGGAAATATAAAAATTGGAGATTTATCCTTCGAAGAGGTGGAAAAATTCAAATATCTTGGAGCAACAGTAACAAATATAAACGACACTCAGGAGGAAATTAAACGCAGAATAAATATGGGAATGCGTGTTATTATTCGGTTGAGAAGCTCTTATCATCCAGTCTGCTGTCCAAAAATCTGAAAGTTAGAATTTATAAAACAGTTATATTACCGGTTCTTCTGTATGGTTGTGAAACTTGGACTCTCACTCTGAGAGAGGAACATAGGTTAAGGGTGTTTGAGAATAAGGTGCTTAGGAAAATATTTGGGGCTAAGCGGGATTAAGTTACAGGAGAATGGAGAAAGTTGCACAACACAGAACTGCACGCATTGTATTCTTCACCTGACATAATTAGGAACTTAAAATCCAGACGTTTGAGATGGGCAGGGCATGTAGCACGTTTGGGCGAATCCAGAAATGCATATAGAGTGTTAGTTGGGAGACCGGCGGGAAAAAGACCTTTAGCGAGGCCGAGACATAGATGGGAGGATAATATTAAAATGGATTTGAGGGAGGTGGGGTATGATGATAGAGACTGGATTAATCTTGCACAGGATAGGGACCGATGGCGGGCTTATGTGAGGGCGGCAGTGAAGATTCGGGTTCCTTAAAAGCCATTTGTAAGTAAGTAAGTAAATAAAACATTTACTAATGAACTTTATTTGTTGAAATGTTCGATACCACAACATTATGGAATCGTATTTAGATACATTATGCACACCATACTCACGTTGAAATTCCCTTTGAACTCTTTTAACACTCTCAAATTTAGCATACCAAAGAACACATTGTGCCCGCTGTTGATTTGTAGTAGCCATTTTAATCAACTACGATTTTCATTTATCCTATCAGATTATGTATTGCTGATTGTCATATATGGAAACTGCCATCTTTTAATCATAATATAACCAGCAAGAAATTTTTCCTATTATCATAATAGCTTTATAATACCAAGACCTCTTCAAGTGATATCTCTATCCAATGCTTTTGCTTCAGTAAAGTCTCATTTTACAAACCTATGGATCAACAATTGGCTCTCTTCTGACAAAGGAAAAATTTCACAGTCCGTACAAAAGAAACCAAATGACCTGGAAATGTACAAAAACTTGCCCAGACATGTTCAAACATTTTTAACAAGAGCCAGAACAGGTCACTCAATTGTACCTACACCGATTTCACATTTCTGATAATCCTACTTGTCTGTCGTGTAATAATCATGATGAAGATCTAGAACACATTCTTCTATACTGTCCATCCATAAACCACAAAAGAAGTAAATTAAAATCATCAGTACAGTTGCAGAAGACACAACCCTGCAGTATATATTGACTACACTCCAACTCTGGCTACTAGCAACAGGCATCTATATTGAACACCGATCAAAATACCCCTCATTTCTCGTGAAAAACAATAACTGAATAGACTGCAGTGGACTATAGTGGACTTTATGTTGTCAGCAAACAGCTAGATACATTACGAAGATTGATTGATTGAAAATAGCTTTATATTAATAAACTAGCCGTACCTGTGCGCTCCGCTGCACCTGTTAGAAATAAATATAAAGTAATTACATAATTAAAATAGGACATTTGATCCAGGGAACATTCGTGTTTGATAGAAGGATAAATCGTTTAATATGTTACTTAATTTAAATTGCATCCAAATTAAAATGCGATCATTTTGGTCCAGAGACACTCATTTGGTGCAATGACAATTCCTTTAACATGTTTCTAATTTTTATTACATGCAACCATAGTTTAATGAACATTGACATTTAGATTTAATGTGTATACATTATTTTACTTGTTATAGGTTTTCATTGAATTGTGGTAATAACTTAATTTTAACCCTTGTTTTCTACGTATTCAGTAAATGGCGTTTGGCCCACTATGGTTCTGAACCCTTCAAATAACTTAAATTATATTATATAATATTACATTACATATATATTATATTATATTATATTATATTATATTATATTATATTATATTATATTATATTATATTATATTATATTATATTATATTATATTATATCAGAAGTTACTGTAATAACATTATAGCATTATGTCCATCTAGAGAAACTACACTTTCCAATGGTGAAATAATAATAATTAATTATGCAAATCCGTTAATTTAGCTTCCGATATTACTTCATACAAACACAGAAACATTCTCTGTAGGCTATCTTTCATAGCTTTCGATTGTTGCTGTCCAAGGCTCCTTATAGACGAAGTCATTTGTTTTTTATTTCATTATACGGCCGTAGATGGCAGTTATTTTAATTTTAAAACTCATTTATCTCGTTAAATATCAGTCCTATCAAAATTTTTCAAGGAATAAAACTTATCGCAAATTATTTTTAAAGAAACGTTTGTTATGTAACATTTTTCAAAAAAATCAATAATAAGCGAGATATTTCTATTTATTTAATTCAGGCCCCCTTATAACCCCCCTTTTAAATAATGTATTTTGAATGCCATATAGCCTAAAATCTAAGTTACAACGAACTTAATTTATATCGAAATCCGTTCAGCCATTATCGCGTGAAAAGGTAACAAACAGACAGACAGACAGACATACAAACAAATATTTCAAAAAAGCGATTTTCGGTTGCAGGGTGGTTAATTATATATGTTAGGACCAATTATTTTTGTAAAATCGAAAATTACCAGAAAAATTTCGGCTACAGATTTATTATTAGTATAGATTAATATTATCCATACCCAAACGGATCAGACTGTGTATCAGAATTATTGTCATAGCTAGAAACTGAATTTTCATTTTCATTTTTAGTCATTGTGTGTGAGGAAAAAAATGATTTTTGTCTCTGGAAAACAGGGAAATGTCAGGAAATTTGAAAATTTGACTTGGATAGGCGCCATGTTATGTATTTATACAGTGTGTTCATTTCATAACTTCCCATCTTGAATAATTGAAAGTCTTTATTTTTGCTGTAGATGGAGTGAACAGCTACCAGCAGCATCAGCGGCAATTCCAGTCTTCCACGAACGCCAAGTACGGGCCCACCGGCAACACGCACGTTGTGAATGTGAACGGCAGCAATCACCACATCAGAACTTCCCACATGCACGACAACCGCAACGGTAGCAACGGCAGTGTGCAGCAGCAGAACAACTCGGGGGCTCTGCCCCTCGTCCACAACGTGAGCCACACGCATGGCAGCCGGGGCGTGGGCTCCAAAGTGAACAACATCACTGGCCGGACTCAGGGCCCGTTTGTGACGCACGTTACTATTGGGCAACAGACGACGCATGCTCAGCCCTCGGGGTCCAAAGTCTAGCTTGTGGTGACAGTGTTGGACCAATGCATCGAAGTACCTGTAAGATATGTTCATAGTGGCCATAGGATTCGTATAAAATGAATAAATGTGTTTATTCTGATGGACAAAATTAATGCCTTTCTTCTTGCATAAAAATAATTTTTATTGCATACTCACTGTAGCTGTTCTTAATATGAATGTAACATGTCTGCTGAATGGCGAAATGAGTGCTGGCTGAATAATGATATATTCACTTATTTATAGTCCCACATCGCCTAATTATTTTTGTTATTTTTTTTGTATTCACATTACAAAATTTAGCTATGTATTATGTAACGAAATGTAATTGTAACAAATTAATTTTGTGCGAGATCGTCCGTATTTGCTTGGTTTCCGCACAAAACCAATCCGCGGAAAGTCTAAAATTCCACATTCAGTATTCCTAACCTGACACACATAACAATTTCCCTCTTCTTACCGCTTAAGTGACATATTGATTTTACTGCTTTAGGCTTTTAACATATTATTTTTAGAGACGTTTAACATAGTAATAATTATAAATTGGAAACTTACCACTGCAATTTCACCTAAATTGCAATGTTAATTATTGTTTTTAAGTATTTGCAAAAATTAAGTAAACCCTACAACTCCACTAAAGTTACTGCATTCGTGATGCAAGTAACATTGAGGAAGCCGTGAAAAAATCAACAAGATTCCAGATGCCGATGTTATTACTGCAATATGTTATATAAATAATATTGTTAAAATATTAAAATGAAAAATAAATCATTACATAACCTTACCGTTTGTTTTAAGTTCGCATTTATAGACTGGGGGGGGAAAAAAAGACAGACGTATGTCACGGCCTGCTGGAGTATAGTAAACACAGAAAACATTTTAAAGCAACAATGTTGAAGATAGATATTTTTGTTTTGCAAATTTGCCGTCATTGAACAGAAAGCAAGATGGTGATTTCATTGCAACTAATTAGAAATTCCTCTTTCAGGTATGTACTAAACGATCTTCGCACAAAATAATGTACGATACACAAGCGGTATGTTTTCTTTCAATTCTCGGAAATTAAAAAAGCTCAACTACGTTTCGCTTTTTCAAACTTTTCCTCGAACATGAAAACTTCAACATACCGCTCTTGTAACGCATATTACTATTGTTGTCTCTCAGTTGTGGTAACACTGTATATCTCTGTATTCATTATACAGTGTGTCCACAGAAACATTCCGGGGTTATAAACTGCTATAGCATCGCTGTCAGTTGCCGGATTTATACGAAACTGGTATCATTAGAAAGAGGAACTCAAAAATTTTTGCACATGTGGGCTGAAATAATGAATTAGGTAGGAACATCGTGCCATATTAAAATACACAATGTGCAACAATTGACCCAGTGTTGTAATATAGCAGACATTTAAATTTCGAATCATCACAGCATTCTGTCTTTCCTCCTCGCCTTTTCTTTTTACATACTGTATTTGCCAGCATATAAGAGACAATGGCATATAGGATACACTTTTTTTTTGTGCACATTTTTGAGGGGAAAATGTCTATCACCAAATATTATAATGAATTAGAGAATTTTAAATTTAAAGTAATACAAGGTCTAGTTCATTCAATATCTTCTAATCTTTTTCGTCAAAACTCAGAAATTCATCTCCAGAGCTAAATGAAGAGTTTCTTTAAACCTCTTCTAAATCAGAGTCTGGTTCCTCATAGAACAAATTGTCTTCTGTACCATCCAGTGCATAACTAATGCCACACTTAAATTATTTAATCACTGTCTCAATTTTCACAGCATCCCATGAAGAGTTGATTCATTCCTGAACTCAATGTCTGCATTTTTTCAGATGTACAGTAAAATCTCTCGTATCCGGCACCCAAATAACCGGCAATACCAAAACAACGACACTTTTGGCTAGGTCAAAAAAAAAAGTTATTCATGCAAAAGAGAAGAGTCTGACAAAGATGTGAATGGTTTTCATAGATTGCATATTGTGTTTACTCTTTACACTGTTCATGCATGAAAACATAGACAAAAAAATCCATTATGTCCCTGGAGTAGAGGGTAGCATCAGAAAGTTGTCACTTGGACCTTGCAAACAATGTGCAGAAATGATATCTTTAAATTTACCACTTGAACTCGCCCGTTTTGAAGGGACGTTGGACGAGTCTAAATACGAAAGTGTGAAATTTTCTGTTCCTACAGCGCGTAAAAATTTCGTTCGAGTGATGGATAGTATCATGGGTATTACTGTTAAACATTGCTGTTGCACAATGGATTCCGCGAAACGCAAGTAAAATGTTCTTATGCTAAAATCATCGAGCGCTACTTTATAGTCTTTGTAGTTGCGATGCTGGCTACACTGCTCTTCACATCACATGACTCACACGACCGCCATTTAAAATTGTCATAAGGTTACGAAAACTTTTAGTATTTTTACACTATTATGTATTACTATGAACTGATGAATGTACATTACCGTATTCAGTACTAAAAATGAACATTGTACGTATTTCAAATCTTTATTTTTAATTATCTATATTTATTTATAAATGTAGTTTACTAACTTACTACCACAGAAATCAAATAAGTCATAAATCTAATCGACATGAATATCGTACTCAAAGACAAAAGCCTACTTTCCCATTAATTGGCCTAAATGTCATACAAGTGCAACTCTTAAACATGGTGCTAGTTTCGACCCAAAACTTAATAATAAAATTACAAACCATTTTCCAAATTTGAAATATTTTAAAATTGAAGCTTTTAAAAAAGAAATTTATAAAATTATTCATGATATATAATAACAAATGTGTGTATTTTTTTACTTTCTATTTCTGTCGACTATATTCATGTTTTTATTGAATATCACTGGCTTCTGTCTGATTGTCAATTTATATTAAATGTATTTTTTCTCTCTTTTTCTCTTGCTTTTTTTTATGTTCCTTATTGGTTTGAATTAAATGAATTAAGTTACTTACTGTATTTAGTAAACTGTCCTTGTAAATTTTATGTTAGATTACTGGCTAAGACCACACCGTACATGAGCCTGGCTCTTACGGTAGTGGCTGGGACGTAGATGGGATGATAATATTAAAATGGATTTTTGAGGGAGGTGGGATATGATGATAGAGAGTGGATTAATCTTGTACAAGATAGGGACCGATGGCGAGCTTATGTGAGGGCGGCAATGAACCATCGGGTATCTTAAAAGCCATTTGTAAGGAAGTAAGTAATTTTAATTTGTACTTGCTAGCTAGCTAGTTAAATAAAATAATTATGTATATGAAAATTACTAAATTTCAACATGAAAAAAAATGTTTGTGCAGTAGGCCTACAGTGTGTCTTTACATAACCTATAAACGTATTTTCCAATTATCCGGCAAAATTGGTTATCTGACACTGGCTTTGTTCCACAGTTGCCGGATACGAGGAATTCTAGTGTATTTTCAAAATAATACAAAAAAAAGTGTGTCTTGTAGGCCAGCAAAATATGGTAACCTCAAATTCTAAAGAATGTTTATTGGCAGCCATGTTCTCAAGGGACAGACATTAACAAAATGGTGGCGATACGAAATTGAAAGAACTTTCGATTTATTCTAACCAATTTTTACTTCACTGTTACTGTTTGTTGATTAATTTTGTCCATCAAATTTGTATGAGTGATCGCCATTCATGGGTGAGTTCAGTGTGCCAGTGAAAATGCTTTATTTAATGGCGACAATCAGTTGAAGTGACATTAAGGACTTCCAGATACATCACAGTTTCTGTGTCAATGCAAATATGAGAAGTTATCAAATCTTAAGATTGTTTTATATGATTTTTTTTTTTAAGAGTTTAAGTATGGTAATGTTTTGGGACCTTCTTGCAGTCAATTTTAAAGCAAGAATTTGTGAGAAGAAAGTGTTAAAATGTGCCTTTCAAACTGTTATATGATACTGTGTAAATAACAGTATGGAAAAAACGTTTATATAGTCAGCTTTGTTAGCAAGACGATCTGTTTTGTTTGAAGTTTATGCCAAAAGTAAAATATCGTAAGTGCAATTTATATGCAGTACTTAAAGACAATAATAAGTTGATCCCATTCCTTCTCTCTTTATTGTTTTAGATTATTTTAGTGATATTGCCATAAATTTAGTTGGAGTGTTTGTGCGTGCAGTCCTGAGTGTGATGTCTTTGTATGAATTGAGTCACAATTTCAAACAGTTATTGTATCATAGTCCTTTTTTTATAATATAATATATTATACATATACAAATGTCTTGAAATGTGCAGAATAGTATGGATTGATTGTATGTAATTGTTAAACTTGTACAATAATGAAGTTTTAGTTTTATACATCGAGAACAGATTTTTAATGTGTATTTTTTAGAATCTTAAGTTGAATTTTTATTGTCAGCTTGTTAAGTGATATTTTCACTTTATACTTTGCAGATTCTTCCAAAATAGAGTCTAACCTCTGCCTTCCTACAGGAATGATTAAACATTTCTTTTAACTTCCTTTCCCACTCATCTTCCATTATCCGTTGTGAAATTGCAGTTCTCGCATATTTCACTTTTCTTATTATTAGAGCCTGGATGTTAGGCAAAATGCCTTTTCTAAACTGACAAGCAAATATTCTGATGGGAGCAGATAAAAAAGTTATTTTTTTTTTCTTCCACCATGTTAATAATGTCAAAAGAAGTGCTTGTATAAATTTTGGCCACTCGACCGCAATTATTAGGGCCGTAAAAAAATAAGTTCGCCAGCGGCCGCTAACAGAAAGAAAAAACACAATTTCATTGGACAAATTCATTGGAACGGACACAGCAATTGTTGAGCTATTTTTCAACATATTTTCCATTGGAATTGAGAGAGGTGCAGACGCAGTCAAACGCTGGTTCCGATCTGAGGCGGCTGACTTCTACGACACAAAAATTGATCCCATGGTATGACAAATGTCTCAGTTCCAATGGGGGATATGTTGACAAATACCGCAACAATTGCTGTATCTGTTCCAGTAAATATTTCCATGCAATTGTGCTTTTTTCTGTAAACGGCCCCAGGGAAAATCACTTCCTGGACGCCTCGTAATTGCGGTCGAGTGGCGAAAATTTGTATAAGCACTTCTTTTGACATTATTAACATGGTGGAAGAAAAAAATTTAGCTTTTTTATCTGCCCCCATCAGAACGTTTGCTTGTGAGTGTATGTATGAAAGACCTATTAGAGATAAACACGTTTCCGCACATTTGGGGACTATAGGCCCAATTTTTATTTTGCCTTTTTTTTTTGCCTATTTTAGCTCCCGTTGCCTATTTTAAGGTTAAATGCCTTTTTTTTTAGCCTTTGTACGTCGTTATTGTAAGTTTTCTATACTTTTAATGCATTTAAAATAAACCACACATAAATTATATCAAAAAACAAAAAAGAACGGTTGTACAAATTAAAAATATATATTCACCTCACACAAATATTTGCTGAGAATCTTATTCTCCAGCAATACATATGTTTCCAAGAAGTCGTAAACTTTTCTCCCCTATCGATTCCATCTTTTATGTCACTTAAGGGGAGAGGATGGTATTTTTTGGTGAAAAATGAGTAAATTTTCAAAAAAAAAAATTCTTTAAAATACTCTGTGATATGTGTGGAATGCAAAGCATAACATTTTGTGGGTATTTGTGCCATTATCAGATGTTGAGTCGCCATTTTTAAACTTCCTGCGTTGTGGATTTTTAAATCACTCGCCCACTTTTATTGTTGTTTCCGGTAAATTAAATTTTCAAAAAAAAATTTTTTTTTTTTCTTTAAAATACCCTTTGATATGTGTGGAATGCATTTCATAATATTTTGTTGGTATTTGTGCCCTTATCGGATGTTGAGACGTCATTTTTAAACTTCCTGCGCTATGGATTTTTAAATCACACGCCTCCTTTTATCGGTCTCCAGTAACTTAATTTTTTTTTGCTACATTGCCAGACAAAAATGGATATAATTTCTGAACTATTAAAGATACATGCATGAAATTTAGAACACATTCTTTAGACTATTAGGAAACTTTTCTCTGTAACAGAATTTTGTTAATTGATTTCATTTTAAAAATACGTCAGTTTGTTTGCAAGAAAGGAAATCAGAAAATTGTTATTAAATTTTAATTGTTTATTTTACAAACGTAGGGACTAATATCAAAATTCTGTTACAGACAGTTTGTAGAACATGCTTTTCCAAATACATTGCAAAAAACTGTTTGAATCTATCTTTAAAAACAGTTTAGATATATCGGTTTTAGTACAATCCTGCATTGGGTATATTTTTTTTCAAATTTGGGCAACCAAATAATTTTTTTTTTTTCAAAATATTTTTATTTGGTTGAGTTGCCACAACTATGAGCTCTCTACATACAAAAAATTAATATTTTACACCAAATAGGAAAACAGTTTTAAAAAATACCATCCTCTTCCCTTAAGGGGAGAGGATAGTAATTTTTAAAACTTTTTTCTTATTTTGTGTAAAATTTTAATTTTTTTGTTTGTAGAGAGCTCATGGCTATAGCAACTCAACAAAATATAAATATTTTGAATAAATTATTTGGGAGGCAGATTTGAAAAAAAAAATGTACCCAATGCAGGATTTTACTAAACTCGATATATCTAAGCCATTTTTAAAGATAAATTCAAACACTATGTTACAATTTATTTGTAAAAGCACGCTTTACAAACTGTATGTAACAGAAATTTGATATTAGTTCCTACATTTGTAAAATAAACAATTAAAATTTAATAACATTTTTTTTGTTTTCTTTCTTGCAAACAGAGAGACTTATTTTTTAAATGAAATCAATTAGGGAAATTCCGTTACAGAGAAAAGTTTCCTAATAGTCTAGAGAATGTGTATTATAAATTTCATTCATACATCTTTAATAGTTCAAAAATTATATCGATTTTTGTCTGGCTATGTAGCGAAAAAAGTAAAGTTCCAGAAACAGCAATCAAAGGGGGTGTAATTTAATAATCCAGAGCGCAGGAACTTGAAAAATGGCGTCTCAACATCCAATAAGGGCACAGATACCCACACAATGTTATACAATGTATTCCACACACATCACAGAGTATTTTAAAGAAAAATTTGGTTTTGAAAAAAAAATGAAGTTCCGGAAACAACAAACAAAAGGGCGGTGTGATTTAAAAATCCAGAGCGCAGGAAGTTTAAAAATGGCGTCTCAACAACTGATAAGGGCACAAATAACCACAAAATATTATACAATGTATTCTACACATATCACAGAGTATTTTAAGGAAAAAAATTGTTTTTTGAAAATTTACTCATTTTTCACCAAAAAATACCATCCTCTTCCCTTAACAAAGATGTTTGAATGGTATAACCCTCAGTGCTGAGGTCACTTCGGGGTTTACCAGCGAATGTAAGGGGATGAGGGAAGTATTGAAAGCAAGTCTCCAGGTCCCGTTACTGTTGTCGCTTGCACGCACAAGTCACGCGTACTTTGAAGTCTCTAATCCCTTCTCACACCCCTCTTTCTGAGACAATACACAGTCGGTTTTTCCCGATCTCTGAAAGAAAGTAGAGACAGTCTGTCAGAAAATAAGTTGTTTTAAGTTTGCTCCAGTCATTTCAGTAGAAGTAGAAAGATCTTTTCCCACCATGAAAAACGTTCTCTCTGACAGGCGGCTCACTATGACAGTTGACAACTTAAAAAGCATCTTGTTGTGACATGTAACCAAGGAAAGTGAGTACCGTATGGGATAGTTTAATAAGTATTTGTCTATTTTTTTTGTCTGTTTCCATGAATAATAAATGCCTATTTAACTTCCTATTTTTACTATTTTTTGTGTCCTATATGCTTGACTATTTTAACCAAAATAAATGCCTAAACATCCGGGCTCTACTTGTTATAGAAAATGTTGTGAACGAACAAAGAAAGTTTACGAAAATTTTGCAGGAATTCGAGTTTTCAGCAACACTCGTACAGAAAAAGTGGTTTGAAACTTCTATGCTGATAGCAATTTCTCTTAAATTATTTTTGTCCGCTTTTGTTCATATTCAGGATTTACAAGTCAAATATCTGGGAACGAGACGCATATCAGAAAAATAATTTTCAGATAAAAGTGGCAAGGAATTCATCAGATTTCTATAAGTTCGTCAAACGTTTACGCTGTCCGTGATTGTTATTGTGAGCATGGGTGGGATTGTAAAAATGTTTGGGATTTGAAGTATAAAATTAGATATTTCATTTCTGTCTTCATACTCCTCGCATTTAAATTTAACATGCGGAGCCTTCTCGTTAACTACTTCATAATCGCTTCCTCATTCCATGAGATATAATAGATATACAATAGTTTTTTTTTTTTTTTTTTTTAGATTACAAAGACGGTTCTTTTAGACGGGCAGACATTATTGCTATCAACGGACGCTTAAAACGGACTCTTGTTCTTGACCCTACTATCCGTTTCGAAAGAAACCTAAATCAGGCCACCGAAGTTGATATTGAGAAGAAGTCCATATATGAACCTTGTCTGCCGTATCTTTCTCAAAAGTACAACGTCCCTCTTAAACAATGGTCCGTCATTGGTTTGCTGTTTGGCAGTAGAGGTTCAATCACAAAATTCACGTGGAATTATCTTAAGGAACTTCACATTCCTTTTGGTTATGTAATGTCTATTCTTATAAATATTATCAAGGATTCTCTTCAAATATTACATCATCATCTCTGTTTCAATTAATCAACTTATATTTGCCTTCAACATTTAGCTTTCTTTTTTCTTTAATGTATCACATCACATTATATTGTACATGTTTATTGTATTCAGGACCCTTGTGGTCACTCAAAATTCTTTGAGCTGATGTCTATAATTTAAAAATTTATTATATTACAATAACAAATATTTTACAATACTATTGTAATACTCGTATATGAATATTCTTCAAAATTCGAAATTTATTACTAATCTCGTAGTAAAATAGCCTACATATTACAAATTATTGTATAAATACAATGTAACTGGGTCACACCCGAAAAAGCAAGATGCTTGAGGTCGGGTGTGACCAAGAATGAAAACTGGATACAAAAAAAAATTAATAATAAATGAAATAATAGGCTAATAATAATAATAATAATAATAATAATAATAATAATAATTTGTCCCGTAGGAGTTGTTTTACATGCCAATAAATCTACTGACATGAGCCTGTCACATTTAAGCACACTTAAATGCCATTGATCTGGGCCAGGATCGAAGATCGAAACCACAACCTCAAGCATGGAAGGCCAGCAATATATCCACTACGCTACCCAGGCCGACTGAAAGTTGGAATTTTAGGATTGAAAGATTGTAAGAATGAGAAGGGGTGGCCCGGAGGTATTTCTCTATTGTGTTGTTCACTGATAGGAAGGAGGTGTTATCTGTCTTGGAATGTAAACGATACAGGATGTTAAGAAAAACAGTAAACAATTACGAAAAATGATGGAAAAATAAAAAAATAGGCATTTTTAGGCACTATAAAACCCATTTATTTGTAGCTATACTTCCATGAAAAATGTAAATATTAAATCTCAAGCCTGTATGTATCAAGAAAAGAAAATAGGTTTTTGCCTACATTCCGCTCTCTAATCATAAATAAATGAATGACATCCCAAAGTGATTATTGTATGTAACATAGTCTTTTAAATACTCAGCAGATTCTCTCTCCCTATTTGTGCGACAAAGAGTTTCCTTAGAGACTTTGGACATACTCCTTGAGGCATGGAAGTTGCTTCTTCAGAATTATCCAAAAGATCAGATGGTTCCAATGTTGATCCTTGAGTGGAGTGAGTTGGAGGCTCAGTGTTATTTGGCGGTGAGGTTTTCAACACATATATCCAGAGAATTGCCTGTGGGAGCTAAGTGATTGCTAGAACCAGTAACTTTCTTCCTATCAAACTGTTTGACAATAGCTTAGTTAGGATTTACTTCTATCATTTCCACTTCTTCAACTAAAGAATCATAATATTTCCTCTGATGTAAATGTTTCTTCATTAGCAGGCTATAATATCTTGTAGAGAACTTCTATTAGAGGAGTGACAAGGGTGGTGAAACACGTCTATGAGGGGTTTCATTGGAGCATGTTCCCATTGTCTTATGGACATACTATGTTTTGATTTTAAAGAAAGAGTTATTGTTCTCAAAATAATCTCATTATAACGGTCAATCTGTCTACTTTCTTGCGGATTATTTCTGGAAATGTGGCTGGTAACGATTCCATTAAAATTCTTTAATTTCCTGTGACAAAAAATTCGTTATCTTTTATACAACAGCATTATAAAACAATCAATAAAAAATAATATATCAATTTTGTAATGATGGATAGTTTGATATCATGGTCTATGAAAGAAAGGTGTTGCTAATACAACAATGATGTATTAAAAATGTTGTTGTTTTCTAATGCCAGGCATTTGACAATAAAGTCATTTGACCTCTTGCACTCCAATATTTTTCAAAGATATTATCATGGCCAGCCACTGAAGCACAGATTTTGAGGTGTTCCGAATCCATTTCTTGGTTTGAGTTGCACAATGGGCAGTTAGGGGACTGATATATTCCAATTCTATGCAGGTGTTTGGCCAAACAATCATGGCCTGTTGCCAATCTAAATGCAGCTACAGATGATTTTCGTGGTAAATCAGGAATTAACTGTGGATTTTGATGCAGAGAGTTCCATTTTTTCCCTTGGGATTGTGTTATCAAATTTTGTTTGTTGAAGTCTTAAGTATGTAGATTTAATAAATCTTTTCACAGAGTAAAACGTAGATTTAGTAACAGGTCTGTAAATAGCAGTGCTGCCCTTCTTTGCTAAAGCATCCGCATTCTCGTTTCCCAGGATTCCACAATGGGATGGTATCCATTGGAATACAATTCTTTTATTGAGTGATATTAATTCAGAGAGCATTTTAGTTATTTCTGCTGTTTGAGATGAAGGTGTGTGTTTAGAGACGATTGATAGAATAGCTGCTTTGGAGTCTGACCATATAACTGCATTCTTAAATTTATTGATGTGGCACTGAAGATTCCTGAGACTTTCACTTATTGCAATGATTTCTCCATCAAAACTTGTTGTTCCATACCCAAGAGATCTATAAAGTGAGAAGAGACAGCACGTAACACCTGCACCGGCACCTTGTTCTCTGGAGATCAAGGATCTGTCGGTGTATAAATGAATCCAGTTTTGTGGAGGGTACCTAATATTAATTGTCTCTAAAGACAATTGTTTCATTATTTCAGTGTTTACTTCTGATTTCAGTGATTCTTCTGTTAAATTTAGATTATATTCTATATTGAATAGAGTTAAAGGGTTTGGTTTAATTTGTAAGTTTTCTTTTAAATTCGGGATGTTGATTTTCTGTTTTAATTAATATTAAATATAATATGTATTAAATATTATCGCATGACAAAATTTTTCATAATATTAACTTCATAGCACAAGTTATGTTGTCATAATAGAAGTCATGACGATTTAGTGGTCATATCAATGTTGTCATGGTAATATTTTACGCTACAATAATGTCGCATGATATGCAAGATTTTCACCAACGAGAGACTGTTTATATTGTTGGAGTAGAAAAATAAATTTTATTTTACGTTATACATTCGAACATACCGCCGTTTATGACGTCAGTAATGTAATATGCAATAGAAATCCGGTAATCGGTAGAGACATCTGTAGGAGAATTAAATTGCCCGGTGCTGCTCTCTTGTATAATAACTTTCCCGCAGTTTGTGAATAAATTTAATTTTCTTATGTTGGTTGCGTGCGATTGCAGCGCTTGCAGTGGCAAATTTCTTTATTCTTGCTCTGTCAGTGACATCACGAAGTGCGAAGAGGGCGGTTGTGATGAACAGTTGTAGTAATAAAATTGTATTGTTTTCATGTGTTCTGCTTCGAAGTTTAATGGAATTCGTAAATCTTTTTTGAAGTTTTTCAGCGCATATTTAATACGTGTTATTGAACTTGTGAACAGCGATGAAGAGTGTACATAAGTGATTAATAACCTTTAATTGATTTGAAGTTCTTTCGGCGTGTAACGGAAATTTCGTGTTTGTTGTGTTGATTAGAGCGTCATGTTTTGCCGGATAAATGCTTTACTCATAGCATTCACGGACAAGCACAAGTAAATTTAGTTAAGTTACAGTGCATTATTAAAACTTTACACATATTTGAACGTTTTCGTGGGCATATGTCATTTCGAATTTGGCGCTGAAAATGTCTATGCCAAATTTTGTTGATGGTGTTTGTTTGAACTCTGGCCACGACGGGCTTTTGAGTATTGCTGAAGATCGTCTTGCGAAACTCATCAAAAAGGAGCCTATTACGAACGTGTATCATGTGGAGCATACGCCTTTTGCCAGGTAAAAACTTGTCACGCCCCTTTTTAAATGGTTTGTGCACGCTAATTATTTTGTCATTGGTGATGCTATAGTCGTTCCAGCCCTCTGCCCACCTGCGAATTTGAATACAAATTAGCGCCGGATTGTGTTTCATTTAAAACTTTCGTTTGTAAGGAAGTCAAGTAGGGTTATTCACAGGGTCTGAAAGTGGTGTAGGATTGATATACGCAGATAGGCCCTTAAAGTTTTGCGAAGTTTGTAAATTGTTTTTATTGGTGACAAGTTCTTATGCTAGATTTTAATGAACCATATTATCGTTGTTTGATTTAAATAGCTTTGAATTAGAATTATATAGTCATTTTGACGTGATTTATACCTGAATTATAGCAATTAAAAGTTTTTCATTGTATGGCAGTGTGAGATTAACGCTAGTTCTGGGTCTGTTTTTATTCACAACTTAAAGACGTGCTATTTGTGTTGTTACATGAGGACATAGCAGGAGAGAGAACCATTTCCTTGGAGGGGGGCAAAGCAAAACCATAGGATTCCCATATAACGGGGTTATGGGAGACATCATTTACCTCCTTCCTCCGTTATAGCTTGACCGTGGTACAGTATATCGGAATATGATTATAAGGGGAGGCAGAGGTGAAATTTCCGAACAAAACTGAAGAAAAAATGAAAATTTGGTTTTTTCCATTTTTATTATCTTTATTTTGATATCCCGATGTTAGTTTTTGATTTTGTGCCCTTAAAAGTATGAAATTAAAACCAAGATAACTGTATTACTATATTATTCCCATAATAAACTAATACTTATCATTATTTATATACCTTCTCTGAACAGGTATAAATAAAAAGAAATATTGAAAATTTCTTACAATATGGTGCATGGAGCATTTTATATCAAACGATATAAAGTTTTATAAAATTATTAATATTTACAGAACTATTGTACTGAGAAAGTTGAAACTTGATATGTCCATTACTAATAACATACTTGGCATCCATGATCAATTTCAAACAAATCGGATAAATTTTGTGGATTTTGAAATATTCACCCCTGCCTCCCCTTAATAAAGGTATTTTCGGGGGGCATGTTTCTTACAGTGTTACATCCATATCCGCGATGTTTCGAATCGAGTTGTATAGGGCTTGAACTGTAGGTCTTCTACAAATTATAATAGGGCATAACTTAAAACTATCTCTTTCTTTTTCTCTCTCGTATAGAAACACATGCATATATCAATGAAACTACGTAAGAGTGTTAACAGAAACTTTTTTATATGAAGCTTACCTTCCTGAAGATATCATATGAAATGTAAATTCTAATTAGTTTATTTAATCCCATCTTTAAGTTTACTCATTATACTGGGATCACTTTTCTTTTTTCTGCATTGTTGTGCAGTATGTTATTCATATTTCTCCAAGTGGCGGCCTGAACACTTGCAGATTTCTAAAACATGAGTACAGGCTGTTATAAAAGAAACATTACAGTGCTTCCATTCCTCAAATGAGGTATAGGAATTCTTATACATTCAGAAATTTAAAATAAATATTATAGTCCAGACACAGGATCTGAAGACATTAATTCATCAATTTATACAGAAACTTAATCATAAACAAAAGCAAAAAAGATCTTTTGAATTCAATAGAATAATAGAAAAAAAAAGAGGTCAGACAAGTTTGGGGGGGGCAGTGCCCCCCATAACTCCGCGTATGCATGAGGAAAATCTACAATTAAACATTTTGCTGAAAGAGAATCTAATAAATTAAACCAGATTCAAATAGTGTCCCACAATTTTTATGGAAATTAATTTCAACGTAGCCTAGGCCTATGTAGTTACGTGTTTTTCGTATTTTCTATAGACCTAATCATAAGTTTTATGGGTGTAAATTTTGGGAGATTTTTAATACGTATAAAATCACAGTAATGAATGGGAATTGACTAGAAAGAATGAAGAAATGAGTTAAATAAAATAAAATGAGGCAAAAAGCCCAGAAATTCTTGTAATGTAGGCCTAAAGGGCAGTACCTCCCATAACTCCGCGTATGCATGAGGAAAATCTACAATTAATAATAATAATAATATTGATTTATTTAAACCTGGCAGAGTTAAGGCCATACGGCCTTCTCTAACATTCAACCAGGAGTAAAACTGCGTTACAAAAAACACTACAAATTTACAAAGTACACTACAATTTTACACACAAAACTGAATAAGATAATAAAAATAAAATGTAAACAACAAGTAAGTAGAAATCAGACATAATATATAATATAAAGCATAATAAAATTTGAACAGCAGGTCAAAATAAATAAGACATACAAAGTATACAAAAAAAAAACAAACATTTTGCTGAAAGAGAATCTAATTAATTCAACCAGATTCAAATAGTGTCCCACAATTTTTATGGAAATTAACTTCAACGTAGCCTAGGCATATGTAGTTACGTGTTTTTTGGTATTTTTGATTTGCCTAATCATACGTTTTATGGGTGTAAATTTTGGAAGACTTTTAATACGTATAAAATCACAGTAATGAATGGGAATTGACTAGAAAAAATGAAGGAATGAGTTAAATAAAATAAAATGATGCAAAAAGCGCAGAAATTCTTGGAGACATTTTAATATGTACAAACCCAGCGTCATACATGTGAAATCACTTAGAAAAATTAAATGAGGTAAAAAAAAAAGTTTATGATTTCGTATAGCCTAACTATTAACATTTAGTTTTAGAGATTTATTAATTTCTGGGTAGCTTTTTATACGTATATGAATTCATTTTAATGCATTGAATGTCACTAAGAAAGAGAAACATTTCATTTAAATATTAAATAAATCAATAGTAAATTATTAAATAAATAATTTACTTATAAACGATAAACAATCTACTTCAAGTAATGTAGTTTTAAGAAGGAACTAGCCCTACTCTTCAGTAGTTTTGAATTGTTTTTCTTACTTCCCTTCCACCAAAAGAAAATGCTATAAACGACCCTGGTGAACTTGCATTTTTACAAATTACTTACAGGAAAGTACTTATAATCCTATCTGTTCCTTTATAAATTCTGTTATTTTTTGTAGTCGGAGTGATTTCCCATGTTTTAAAACATTTCTTACCTGATTTTCTTTTTCCGAGTGATTTCCCATCAATGATGGTAATTTTGCATATGTATTAAAATGTATCATAGAATTTACAACCCCAAAACATAACATTATCTTCAATTAAAAAAGTGAAATGCATTAATCATATAATAAACAATGATTTTATATAGTATATTGTATTACGTATTTGAAAGGGCCACAAAAGGAAATTCGGAGGATCGCGATTTTGTAGCCATTTGGTGCAGTACAACACAGAGGTTTACGAAAATAATCTTAACATTTGTGCAAAAGTCTGTGGTGTATAAGATTTTGTTCTGGGAACGTTGCTTTAAGCATACTGCCTTTTAACTCATGTTTTGTAGACGAGAAAAAAAATAAAGTGACTGCCCAATTCAAACTCTTTACTCTGAGGCCTTTCCTAACGTACCAGACATCTTTCCGCTAGACAGAGAGGGACCTAGGTTCGGTGCCCTGTAGGTGTTTTTATATAAGAATTGTAGTGAGCATTGCATGTGTTACTTTCGGGAGCATTCGTGTTTTCTTAACCCTATGTTGTGCCCCATACTATTGAAATTGTTGTCAGTAGATTATTGGTTTATTTTACGACGCTGTATCAACATCTAGGTTATTTAGCGTCTGAATGAAATGAAGGTGATAATGCCGGTGAAATGAGTCCGGGGTCCAGCACCGAAAGTTACCCAGTATTTGCTCGTATTGGGTTGAGGGAAAACTCCGGAAAAAACCTCAACCAGGTAACTTGCCCCGACCGGGATTCGAACCCGGGCCACCTGGTTTCGCGGCCAGACGCGCTGACCGTTGCTCCACAGGTGTGGACAGTAGATTATTAGCCTAGAATGTTTTTAATAGATTTTACTACTGATTGGCGTAAAATAGATTTTCTATTGCATAGCCTACTTGTTAAGGGTGTTTGAGAATAAGGTGCTTAGGAAAATATTTGGGGCTAAGCGGGATGAAGTTACAGGAGAATGGAGAAAGTTACACAACACAGAACTGCACGCATTGTATTCTTCACCTGACATAATTAGGAACATAAAATCCAGACGTTTGAGATGGGCAGGGCATGTAGCACGTATGGACGAATCCAGAAATGCATATAGAGTGTTAGTTGGGAGACCGGAGGGAAAAAGACCTTTAGGGAGGCCGAGACGTAGATGGGAGGATAATATTAAAATGGATTTGAGGGAGGTGGGGTATGATGATAGAGATTGGATTAATTTTGCACAGGATAGGGACCGATGGCGGGCTTATGTGAGGGCGGCTATGAACCTTCGGGTTCCTTAAAAGCCATTTGTAAGTAAGTAGCCTACTTCTTATAACTAGACGTGAAACAAAGATTTAATGAAGACAACGAGTGCAAACACGAACAGCTATGAAGAAAAATTTGCGCTATCTTTGAGTGAACCAAGATAGTATTTTCTTAGAGAAGAGTATTTTCCCTGGACCAAAAATAGGGCTACAACACAAATGGAGTAAAAATTAGTATTTTACCACAGTCTAGTATATACAGTCACGTAGCTCAATACGTGGTAAATATGCATACATTATATAGTTGCTCACCACTAGGATCGCTAATATCGCCTCATTACAGGCAATGCAAAATAGTACCGGCACAGTCTATTGTTTCTAGCACCCTCAAAACTCAAGCTTCGTGACTGTATGTAGTAGACTGTGATTTTACCGTGGTTCAAAATAATAGAAATGGAGTATTTTCTTTAGGTATTATGTGCTAAAGCGGTTTAAGCAGACATACCGTGGCTCATTGAAGATTTTCCACAGCGTGCGAACTAATTGCTAATCAGAATTTTGAATTATACAGGGTGGACCGTAAGCAATGTCATTAATTTCAGGAGGTTATGCTTTGAGATATTTCAAACAAAATAGTTTCATACAATTTTGCTGGTTTTTGCTTCCTTATTAAGATAAAAATTGTTTTATATAAAACATTCATGCCGTGTTTGGTAAAGCTATTGATTTAATTCCCGATATGTGCTTATTCAGTTTAAGAGAGCAGTGCATTACGGTAATAAATGATTGAAAATAAAAGTTTTGACTTTTAAATGTGTAGAAATTTGATCCGAACGAAAGTTACATTTGTTTTAGATTTGTGATGCACATTGTATCGGCGCCAGCGTTTTTAGTTTCGGAGCAGCTTTCGGGTGGGCAGAACATCATCTAACTGGTTAACCCACCTTCTTCGTAACCCACACTGTTGAAAGTGTTGTCCTGCACCGTTACCACGTGCTCTGATGGGACGTACATTGGACTATATACATGGTTTATTTAACGACGCTCGCAACTGCAGAGGTTATATCAGCGTCTCCGGTGTGCCGGAAATTTTGTCCCGCAGAAGTTCTTTTACATGCCAGTAAATCTACTGACATGTGCCTGTCGCATTTAAACACACTTAAATGCCATCGACCTCGGCCGGGATCGAACCCTCAACCTCGAGCATTGAAGGCCAGCGCTATACCAACTACGCTACCGCGGGCGACTGGACTGTCGATATTTTATTTATTTTTATGCTCGACCATGCCGAAATGTAGTAATTATACACCTGGTAGCAGCCCTTTAATGCATGTCATTAAAGTACACCTACTTATTAAAGTTCAGGTGTTTTCAGGCAATGACAACTCAGCTTACAGGTGTTCAGCCAATAACGAGTCAGCTTTGTACCGTTATAAAACCGCAAGTATCGATTATTCTCGGATATGCAATCGAAAGAGAATTAGCGAAAAGTCACGGAGGCTGGAAATCCAATACTGTCGCAGAAGGTTATGTTCTGTTACTATAATAATTAGCGTTAATTGTAAATAATAATCAAATAAATTCAATTTGTCATCTCGGTTTTCAATGTCGAATTCAATAATCAAAGTTATACCTAGTTTAACGGGATTACACAAGGTCAATGACATTATTGTTACTCGGAAAAAATCAATACTTTCGCGTCTGCGCACATCTCACAATTCACGACCTAGAACAACGTCACTTCCGATCTTGTCAGATACAAATAAAATGTATACATCTGAATAATTTCAAGTTCGAAATATGGTCGAGCATAAAAAGTCGTATGAAACTCGCCTATAATGGTAATTAAGAAGCTCGTATGAAAATTATGAAACTCGCTTGCGCTCGTTTCATAAACATCCATACTCGCTTCTTAATTACTATCATTATAGGCTCGTTGTATAATGTACTATTATTTATTTATTTTGCTAATAATTGTAACATAAAATATAATATACTGTAAACAGAAAAACTTTAGCTCGCCCCTGAAAGAGTAGAACTCGTGCTCAGGGGCGGATTCCTGAATTGAAATTAAGAAGTATATAATAAAATTTATCTTATGTCTACTACGCAATAAGAATATATACTTAAATCTAAATTTACAATTTTTCAATTTTTATAAAATCCGTAACTTACTGTATATAACTTCTTAAATTTAATACTAGAACTATTAGAATTGTCAAGATCAGGATAGTTAAATATAAATTTGTTGCTTATTCTTGGGCCTAAATTACTACTATGATTAAAAATACTGTAGCAGGGTTGAGAAGCTTTTGTCATCCAGTCTGTTGTCAAAAAGTCTGAAAGTTAGAATTTATAAAACGGTTATATTACCGGTTGTTCTTTATGGTTGTGAAACTTGGACTCTCACTTTGAGAGAGGAACATAGGTTAAAGGGTGTTTGAGAATAAGGTGCTTAGGAAAATATTTGGGGCTAAGAGGGATGAAGTTACAGGAGAATGGAGAAAGTTACACAACGCAGAACTGCACGCATTGTATTCTTCACCTGACATAATTAGGAACATTAAATCCAGACGTTTGAGATGGGCAGGGCATGTAGCACGTATGGGCGAATCCAGAAATGCATATAGAATGTTAGTTGGGAGACCGGAGGGAAAAAGACCTTTGGGGAGGCCGAGACGTAGATGGGAAGATAATATTAAAATGGATTTGAGGGAGGTGGGATATGATGATAGAGACTGGATTAATCTTGCTCAGGATAGGGACCAATGGCGGGCTTATGTGAGGGCGGCAATGAACCTCCGGGTTCCTTAAAAGCCAGTAAATAAGCAGTGTTGCATTTTGGTTCAAACAATCTTAAAGAATTCATACCTTTTGTTTCATATCTATGAGAATACATTCAAAATTATTTCGATTTTTATGTATGAATTTTATTAATAAAATATAATAAATTTGTCTTATTTTAAGAACATTAAAATCTAAAAACAATTTTTGAGATGGAAAATCAATAGGTTTATGAAGACATATTTTAATTATTTTCTTCTGTAATAAATAAAGTGGATTAAAATTGGATTTTAAAATAAGCTATCCCATCCTATAAACCCATACTTAATTACTAAT
The DNA here is from genome assembly GCF_040183065.1 of Periplaneta americana. NCBI lineage: Eukaryota > Metazoa > Arthropoda > Insecta > Blattodea > Blattidae > Periplaneta > Periplaneta americana. The sequence continues at coordinate 11,010,130 of NC_091122.1, read as the reverse complement.
TGAAATAAAGTTAAGTATATTGTGCGTAATAAATAATATATATATTATTTTAATGTACCGAAGTACATATGATATTTCCATGCAGATATTCTGCGTCATCATACGATGAAAGAGTAATGTAGCGGAGAAAAATTCTCTCCGGCGCCGGGATTTGAACCCGGGTTTTCAGCTGTACGTGCTGACGCTTTATCCACTAAGCCACACCGGATTCCACCCCGGCGTCGGAAGAATCGTCTCAGTTTTAAGTTCCAACTCTTGGGTTCCCTCTAGTGGCCGCCCTCTGCACTACGTCATAGATATCTATGAACCTAGGACCGAAGTCCACATATGTGCTGAGGTGCACTCGTAATGAGTGGCTAGTTGGCTGGGATCCGACGGAATAAGCGCCGTCTTAAATCACGAAGTGATTTACGCATATCATATATATTATTTTAATGTACCGAAGTACATATGATATTTCCATGCAGATATTCTGCGTCATCATACGATGAAAGAGTAATGGAACGGATAAAAATTTTCTCCGGCGCCGGGATTTGAACCCGGGTTTTCAGCTCTACGTGCTGACGCTTTATCCACTAAGCCACACCGGATTCTACCCCGGCGTCGGAAGAATCGTCTCAGTTTTAAGTTCCAACTCTTGGGTTCCCTCTAGTGGCCGCCCTCTGCACTACGTCATAGATGTCTATGAACCTAGGACCGAAGTCCACATAAGTGCTGAGATGCACTCTTTCATCGTTCCATTACTCTTTCATCGTAATAAATAATGTATAGATATAGAATATGTGTTAGATCGAGTCCCCTTGAGGAAGAAATTTTCACCTGAAATTTTGGCTTATTGTATGGGATCGGTTCCCACCCAGCACCTTGCAGAATTCAGCGAGCTACAATGAGTAGCGAAATACGGTTTTGCACACCAGCTTACTAGGTGGATTCTAATGGTAAGATGATAGTTTACTGTGTTGAGATAGGATAAAGGTTGGGTAATGTTGTGATAGTTCTGTTTGAGAACTTATTACAATTTTACTGAGCTAGAGAAGGACCGGTTTTGTGCAGAAACTTTTCCACAAACATTCCCTTAATACGTTGACGCAAAAACCGATCTTCCTCTCGCTCAGTAAAATTGTAATAAATTCTCAAAATGAACTATCACAATATTACTTATATATACTAGGTTCAAAAAGTTACCGGAATTTTACTACCATTTTTCGTATTAATATATAACAAGGGATATTATACACTTGTTTTGTTGGTAACATTCAGGATGTCATTTCCTTAAAGTTTGTTGGTAATGGCGATTGTTGGTTTTGAGTTGTAGGCAATTGTTTATCATAGTGTTTTGTTTGTTCGTCGCATTTTGTGATTATGTCCACAGAGCAACGTACAATCATCAAGTTCTGTGTTTTGTTACACAAAACTCCTGCAGAGACATTAAGATTGTTGGAAGAAGCATATGGCGAAGCAGCAATGAAAAAAACTCAAGTGTATGCCTAGCATAAACGCTTTTCTGGTGGCCGCGATAGCACGCAGTGGCCGATCAACAACTGCAACAAATGAAACAATCGCTCAGCGTGTGCGTAATGTTGTGAGGGACGACCGACGTAAAACCATAAAAGAGATAGTAGCAGAGGTCGGAATATCAGTCGGAAGTGTACACAATGTTCTTCACAAACATCTCAACATGCATTACGTGTCTCAGAAGTTAGTTCCGAAAATGTTGTCGGCAGAACAGAAAGAAACAAGAATGACTCTTGCTGGGGACATGATCAGTATGGCTGATGAAGATTGTGATTTCTTAAACAAAATTATTGCTGGTGATGAAACTTGGTGCTACTTGTACGACCCAGTCCCTAAACGACAGTCATCTGAGTGGAAATCGAAAACATCTCCTCGGAAGCAAAAATTTCCTAGGGACACTTCCAAAGGCAAAGTTATGTTGGAAGTTTTCTTCGACTCTCAGGGTCTCATCCACCACGAGTTCATTCCAGAAGGTCGTACCGTAACGAAAGAATTGTACGTAGAAATCCTCCGTCGCCTCCGGGACGCAGTGAGAAGGAAACGTCCAGAAAAGTGGGTAGAAAGCAACTGGTTCCTTATGCATGACAATGCACCTGCTCATCGCGCAATTATTGTAAAGAATTTTCTTGCCAGGCACAACATAACTGCTTTGGATCACCCACCATACTCTCCTGATCTCTCACCACCTGATTACTTTCTGTTTCCCCGTCTGAAAAGTCATCTGAAAGGACGGAGATTCAATGCTGAAGAGGTTATCGCAAACGCGACGAGAGCACTAAGACGGGTTTCACAAAATGGCTTCCAGGCCTGCTTCCAGGAACTCTACACGCGTTGGCAAAAGTGTGTTGTTGCGGAAGGCAACTATTTTGAAGGAAATGCTGTAGAATAGTGTTTAAGGTACGTTGTTTCTATGATACTAGCAAATTCCGGGAACTTTTTGAACCTAGTAGTATCACAATATTACCAACCTTTACCCTATGGACGTATAGGTGGGGAGCAGTCAACTGGATGGTTTTGACCCTTCATGGGTTGTCGCGCCATGGTTTTATTTATTTCTTTTTTATATTAAACGTCTGTGTTCGAGCTGTAAGAGAGAAAAATTGTCACTTTTTACTTGTAAGATGAACTGCGCAGGTTCCTTCTGCTTTTCCATACGATCGCTCTATCTTCATTATCTAATTCGATAGAATGTACTCATCCTGCCTGCGGTAAGTCGATGAGTGAAAGTAATTATTATTTAATCTTTAAATCCATCATTACTTAAACTAAAAGTTACTTAACGAGAATAAAACCCTTTCCTCATAAATCCTTTTCATAGTTTATTAACTGAAATTGTCAGATTATTACAGATCAAGGCAAATATTTTCCATATTAAATATTTTTATAGTTGGCATATTATGATTGATCTTTCAATTGAGTACCGCGTAGACTTGAAACAAAGATTTGCAAAAAATAAGATAAAAAATGTAGTTAAATACAACGAATGAAAACAGAACATTGTTCATACAAAACGATAACAAATATTGCGAATTGCTAGTGAAAAATTGAGCTAGAATATAGCAATAGACTGGCTAAAATAATGAACAGATAAACCGCACGTTTCTAGTTACTATGGTAGTTGTTTACTGCGAGGTCCGCAACATCCGTCTTCCGCAAAGGATTTCCGTTCCGTTTTTACGCTTTTCTTCGGTGATCCTGACCTATTGCTATTGTTGTGCTTTCCCCCCATTAGATTACATCCGTTGTCTCCTCTTCAAAATTCTGTAATGTTTCTGCAATGGAACGGCGGTAACTGGAGTGAGACAAGTGACCAACTGGCTTGGAGTTCACAAATAGACTTCCTTTCGGTACCAATTTCCCTTGCAAGTACACTTCTTCGAGTACCTTTTAAATATTTATTCTTCCGTTTTTCCTTTCATTCATTTGTTTCATTTTTCGTTGTAAGGAAGGAGAAAACGAGTTCGTAGAACGTCCGACAAAGAGATGGAATAAAATCCTAAGAGACCGTATGGTCTATTCCATATGAAATCGATCAGTAAAAAACTCGCATTTTTTTAATACTCTAATTTTTTCCCTTTTTATAGAAGGTGCTGAGGACAGTGCATTTTGAAAAATATACTATCGAAAGTCAAACGGTTTTCGTATTGTTGAGCGACAAATTTAGCGTATTTTATAAAAACAAGCCTCTTTCAGCGCTCAGAACTCTGGAACCATTTACTGCAGAACATTGAACGAGAGCTTATTTTGAATCTGACATTTGGTAGGTTATGTTAAGAAGTAATCCTTATTTTTATTGTATACAGAGAGACAGATAATCTGATTTTACTTACTTTTAGGCTGTTTGCCCATTTGTAAATATGTAAAAAATATTGAGAAAAAACCTTGCATTATTAAGAGGGATTCAGCATTGTTTGCTTAGTGGCTCGGCAATAAGTTTCCAGGGTATTAAATAGATTATTTTCACACGCCTAGACTTGAACGATGCAGTATCGCACGCACTGGCCGAGAGCTGAAGATAAACGAGCGTTGGGCGTCATTTTACTCCTGTGTTTATGAAAACTTGTGATAAAGCTAGCCCAGCTATGCGCTACTAGACGAAACAGCACGTGTTTGTCTCCTGGCCTTGCTTACCTCGGCTAGGTCCCGTCTCACAGTCAGCTGGTTAGTTCACGCGCGTACTATTTATTTTCTTTATTTGATATTTTCAATACTTTCTTATCAACGGTGCACCAGTAAAAAATGTGTGTTTATTTGTACTTTCAATGCGGAATCTAACCATATATTTTAAAAATATTTTTTTCGTGGTGAAAGGCGTCTTAATGAAGAAAAATCTAAATTTCTCCATTTCCCTAAAAAGTAAGAAAAACTTTTTACATGTCAATATAAACTTTAATTTCTCAGGATAAAAATAAACCATGATTTTGATCATTGGGTAAAAGGGTTTCGGAGTCGCAACAGTTTAAAGTTGCGAATTTTATGAAAATACGATAAATTTAAATATTTTTAATTTAAACACTATGAAGTTCTGATGCCTCAAACTTTGCACAAAGCATTGTATCACAGTTGTCAACGGACAGAAAAAGTTTCATTGTATTTAAAAATTGCAAGGTCAAATTTCTCTGTACTTCGGTCGATTTGAGATGGAATAGCCCATAATATATATATATATATATATATATATATATATATATATATATATATAATATAATATAATATAAGGGTGGTGGTGATTGTGTTGATGATAGTGCTGCTTGTGATGGTGATATAAAGGTTGAGGTAACATGATCTGAAAAGACTTTAACTGTGATTAATTGTTGCGAGGTTTTTGAGTATTTGTACCTTGAAGAGACATCCAACGTTTCGGAGCCATCTATACATGGTGGAAGGGAACATATTATATTAATGCACAGAAGTAATAGATCAAGTCATTACGAACAAGTACTACAGTCATCCACTCCGCAATACTTGCGAGAGGAGAATGTAAACAACAACGTCTCACCAGATACACGTTTCGATCAAATTACTGTACAGTATAGTGGCAAAAAAAACCAGACCGATCCTTGTAGCTGATTTCAGAGCCTTGTTCACTCCAGAGCACGATAGACTGGTAACTAAGACTTTCGTGGTTCGAATCCTGCCTGGGAAGGAAACTTTTTTTTGTTCCTTATTCAAATTTATTCCCAGTATTTTTCAGTTGCAGCGATATTTTACTACTTATTTAACTTATTATTCCCAGAACATGAATTTTACCAGCAATCTAAATACATCTGAAATACATTTGATACCATCTGAAATACATTTGACAGATCTGAAATACAATTGACAATTTCTGAAATTATAAATTGACTAATCTGAAATAGATTTGATAATTTCTGAAATTAAATTGACTAATCTGAAATACATTTGATAATTTCTGAAATTAAATTGACTAATCTCAAATACATTTGATAATTTCTGAAATTGAATTGACAAATCTGAAATGCATGTGATAATTTCTGAAATTAAATTGACTAATCTGAAATACAACTGATAATTTCTGAAATTAAATTGACTAATCTGAAATACATTTGATAATTTCTGAAATTGAATTGACAAATCTGAAATAAAATTGATAATTCTGAAATTAAATTGACTAATCAGAAATACATTTGATCATTTCTTAAATTAAATTGACTAATATGAAATGCATTTGATAATTTCTGAAATTGAATTGACAAATCTGAAATAAAATTGATAATTCTGAAATTAAAGTGACTAATCAGAAATATATTTGATCATTTCTTAAAAAAATTGACTAACATGAAATACATTTGATAATTTCTGAAATTGAATTGACAAATCTGAAATAAAATTGATAATTCTGAAATTAAATTGACTAATCTGAAATACAATTGATAATTTCTGAAATTAAATTGACTAATCTGAAATGCTTTTGATCATTTCTGAAATTAAATTGACTAATCTGAAATACTTTTGATAATTTCTGAAATTAAATTGACTAATCTGAAATACTTTTGATAATTTCTGAAATTAAATTGACTAATCTGAAATACATCTGATAATTTCTGAAACTAATTGACTAATCTGAAATACATTTGATAATTTCTGAAATTAAATTGACTAATCTGAAATACAACTGATAATTTCTGAAATTAAATTGACTAATCTGAAATACAATTGATAATTTCTGAAATTAAATTGACTAATCTGAAATACACTTGATAATTTCTGAAATTAAATTGACTAATCTGAAATACGCTTGATAATTTCTGAAATTAAATTCATTAATCTGAAATACGCTTGATAATTTCTGCAATTAAATTGACTAATCTGAAATACGCTTGATAATTTCTGCAATTAAATTGACTAATCTGAAATACTTTTGATAATTTCTGAAATTAAATTGACTAATCTGAAATACATTTGATAATTTCTGAAATTAAATTGACTAATCTGAAATACTTTTGATCATTTCTGAAATTAAATTGACTAATCTGAAATACTTTTGATAATTTCTGAAATTAAATTGACTAATCTGAAATAATTTTGATAATTTCTGAAATTAAATTGACTAATCTGAAATACATCTGATAATTTCTGAAACTAATTGACTAATCTGAAATACATTTGATAATTTCTGAAATTAAATTGACTAATCTGAAATACAACTGATAATTTCTGAAATTAAATTGGCTAATCTGAAATACAATTGATAATTTCTGAAATTAAATTGACTAATCTGAAATACATTTGATAATTTCTGAAATTAAATTGACTAATCTGAAATACGCTTGATAATTTCTGAAATTAAATTCACTAATCTGAAATACGCTTGATAATTTCTGCAATTAAATTGACTAATCTGAAATACGCTTGATAATTTCTGCAATTAAATTGACTAATCTGAAATACTTTTGATAATTTCTGAAATTAAATTGACTAATCTGAAATACATTTGATAATTTCTGAAATTAAATTGACTAATCTGAAATACTTTTGATCATTTCTGAAATTAAATTGACTAATCTGAAATACTTTTGATAATTTCTGAAATTAAATTGACTAATCTGAAATACTTTTGATAATTTCTGAAATTAAATTGACTAATCTGAAATACATCTGATAATTTCTGAAACTAATTGACTAATCTGAAATACATTTGATAATTTCTGAAATTAAATTGACTAATCTGAAATACATCTGATAATTTCTGAAACTAATTCACTAATCTGAAATAAATTTGATAATTTCTGAAATTAAATTGACTAATCTGAAATACATTTGATAATTTCTGAAATTAAATTGACTAATCTCAAATACAATTGATAATTTCTGAAATTAAATTCACTAATCTGAAATACGCTTGATAATTTCTGCAATTAAATTGACTAATCTGAAATACTTTTGATAATTTCTGCAATTAAATTGACTAATCTGAAATACTTTTGATAATTTCTGAAATTAAATTGACTAATCTGAAATACATTTGATAATTTCTGAAATTAAATTCACTAATCTGAAATACATTTGATAATCTCTGAAATTGAATTGACAGATCTGAAATACATTTGATAATTTCTGAAATACAACTGGAAAAGGTATAGACTGTGACCGTCTACCAAGTGCCTTAAATTTCGAAGTTGATTAACCTGTGTTTATGTTGGCTGGCTTGTACTCATGAAAGAATGCCATTGGTCAAATGTACACATCAGAATGCGTAATATCGACTTTACATATCGATATGCATAGCCGTTTCCATTCTCGAAACATTGTGAATACAAAAATCTTCACGTTCACGGCCTCCGCTTCCCGTCAGCGTTCTGGTTCTCGTTGCCGGTTTATTGTGGAGTGTTGGCAATAGTCTGTGTAGCTGGCCTTACCTGACTGGCTGGTGGAAGGTGTAGCATGAGTCAGGCTGTGGGGACAAGTGGCAGCTTCCTGCTGGTTGGATTCATTCATTGGGCCGTGACAGGCATGCAGGGAGCAGCGAGAAGTCGGTCCAGCACCCAACTGTACTGCAAGCCTTTCTGTGTTATTTTATTTCTGCCACCGGCCTAGCGTAGGCGATAATGATCCTCAGACATTGCCATCTGTTTCGTATGCTTCACCTTACCTCGAAATAAATTGAATTTCCTCAAGAACTAAACAGATACAAAAAAAAATGCACCAATCATAAAGTACAGACATGGACAAATTATTAGCAAAATTGGAGATTTTTATTACATATTTTTACAAAGTATGATTCTTCAATTTAGACTACAGTTGACATCTTTGCGTATTTCCAAATTATTAGAAAAATCGAAGATTTGTATTGTATATTTTTACAAAATTTCACTCTCCAATTTAGACTACAATTGATATTTTTGCGTATTTACAAATTATTAGCAAAAGTGAAGATTTTTTTTGTATATTTTTACAAAATTTCACTCTTCAATTTAGACTACAATTGATTTGTTTGAATATATACAAATTATTAGCAAAATTGGAGTTTTTATTATATATTTTTACAAAGTATGATTCTTCAATTTAGACCACAGTTGACATCTTTGCGTATTTCCAAATTATTAGAAAAATCGAAGATTTTTTTTGTATATTTTTACAAAATTTCACTCTTCAATTTAGACTACAATTGATATTTTTGCATATTTACAAATTACTAGCAAAAGTGAAGATTTTTTTTGTATATTTTTACAAAATTTGACTCTTCAATTTAGACTACAATTGATATTTTTGCATATTTACATATTATTAGCAAAATTGGAGATTTTTATTATATATTTTTACAAAGTATGATTCTTTAATTTAGACTACAGTTGACATCTTTGCGTATTTCCAAATTATTAGAAAAATCGAAGATTTGTATTGTATATTTTTACAAAATTTCACTCTTCAATTTAGACTACAATTGATATTTTTGCGTATTTACAAATTATTAGCAAAAGTGAAGATTTTTTTTTGTATATTCTTACAAAATTTCACTCTTCAATTTAGACTACAATTGATATTTTTGCATATTTACAAATTATTAGCAAAATTGGAGATTTTTATTATATATTTTTACAAAGTATGATTCTTCAATTTAGACTACAGTTGACATCTTTGCGTATTTCCAAATTATTAGAAAAATCGAAGATTTGTATTGTATATTTTTACAAAATTTCACTCTTCAATTTAGACTACAATTGATATTTTTGCGTATTTACAAATTATTAGCAAAAGTGAAGATTTTTTTTGTATATTTTTACAAAATTTCACTCTTCAATTTAGACTACAATTGATATTTTTGCATATTTACAAATTATTAGCAAAATTGGAGATTTTTATTATATATTTTTACAAAGTATGATTCTTCAATTTAGACTACATTTGACTTCTTTGCGTATTTCCAAATTATTAGAAATATCGAAGATTTGTATTGTATATTTTTACAAAATTTCACTCTTCAATTTAGACTACAATTGATATTTTTGCATATTTACAAATTATTAGCAAAAGTGAAGATCTTTTTTGTATATTTTTACAAAATTTCACTCTTCAATTTAGACTACAATTTATATTTTTGCATATTTACAAATTATTAGCAAAAGTGAAAATTTTTTTTTGTATATTTTTACAAAATTTCACTCTTCAATTTAGACTACAATTGATATTTTTGCGTATTTACAAATTATTAGCAAAAGTGAAGATTTTTTTTGTATATTTTTACAAAATTTCACTCTTCAGTGTAGACTACAATTGATATTTTTGCATATTTACAAATTATTAGCAAAATTGGAGATTTTTATTATATATTTTTACAAAGTATGATTCTTCAATTTAGACTACAGTTGACATCTTTGCGTATTTCCAAATTATTAGAAAAATCGAAGATTTGTATTGTATATTTTTACAAAATTTCACTCTTCAATTTAGACTACAATTGATATTTTTGCGTATTTACAAATTATTAGCAAAAGTGAAGATTTTTTTTTGTATATTCTTACAAAATTTCACTCTTCAATTTAGTCTACAATTGATATTTTTGCATATTTACAAATTATTAGCAAAATTGGAGATTTTTATTATATATTTTTACAAAGTATGATTCTTCAATTTAGACTACAGTTGACATCTTTGCGTATTTCCAAATTATTAGAAAAATCGAAGATTTGTATTGTATATTTTTACAAAATTTCACTCTTCAATTTAGACTACAATTGATATTTTTGCATATTTACAAATTACTAGCAAAAGTGAAGATTTTTTTGTTTATTTTTACAAAATTGGAGATTTTTATTATATATTTTTACGAAGTATGATTCTTCAATTTAGACTATAGTTGACATCTTTGCGTATTTCCAAATTATTAGAAAAATCGAAGATTTGTATTGTATATTTTTACAAAATTTCACTCTTCAATTTAGACTACAATTGATATTTTTGCATATTTACAAATTATTAGCAAAATTGGAGATTTTTATTATATATTTTTACAAAGTATGATTGTTCAATTTAGACTACAGTTGACATCTTTGCGTATTTCCAAATTATTAGAAAAATCGAAGAATTGTATTGTATATTTTTACAAAATTTCACTCTTCAATTTAGACTACAATTGATATTTTTGCATATTTACAAATTATTAGCAAAATTGGAGATTTTTATTATATATTTTTACAAAGTATGATTCTTCAATTTAGACTATAGTTGACATCTTTGCGTATTTCCAAATTATTAGAAAAATCGAAGATTTGTATTGTATATTCTTACAAAATTTCATTCTTCAATTTAGACTACAATTGATATTTTTGCGTATTTACAAATTATTAGCAAAAGTGAAGATTTTTTTTTTGTATATTTTTACAAAATTTCACTCTTCAATTTAGACTACAATTGATATTTTTGCATATTTACAAATTATTAGCAAAATTGGAGATTTTTATTATATATTTTTACAAAGTATGATTCTTCAATTTAGACTACAGTTGACATCTTTGCGTATTTCCAAATTATTAGAAAAATCGAAGATTTTTTTTGTATATTTTTACAAAATTTCACTCTTCAATTTAGACTACAATTGATATTTTTGCGTATTTACAAATTATTAGCAAAAGTGAAGATTTTTTTTGTATATTTTTACAAAATTTCACTCTTCAATTTAGACTACAATTGATATTTTTGCATATTTACAAATTATTAGCAAAATTGGAGATTTTTATTATATATTTTTACAAAGTATGATTCTTCAATTTAGACTACAGTTGACATCTTTGCGTATTTCCAAATTATTAGAAAAATCGAAGATTTTTTTTGTATATTTTTACAAAATTTCACTCTTCAATTTAGACTACAATTGATATTTTTGCGTATTTACAAATTATTAGCAAAAGTGAAGATTTTTTTTGTATATTTTTACAAAATTTCACTCTTCAATTTAGACTACAGGTGACATTTTGGATATTTCCAAATTATTAGCAAAACTGGAGATTTTTTATTATATATTTTTACAAAATTTGACCCTTCACTTTAGACTGCAGTTGACATTTTTGCATATTTACAAATTATTAGCAAAATTGAAGATTTCATTATATATATTTTACAAAATTTGACTCTTCAATTTAGAATAGCCTACATTTGACATTTTGCATATTTCTATCTACTGTAATGATAGAAATATGCAAAATTGTCAACTGTAGTCTAAATTGAAAAGTCAAATTTTGTAAATAGAATTATCACAAAAATCGTCAATTTTTTTAATAATTTGTCCACGTCTGTAGATCCTGCTGAGTTGATTGTTCCTTATGGGCTATTCCATATGAAATCGATCAGTAAAGCCTCGCATTTTTTATACTCTAATTTTTTCCCTACTTATACAAGGTGCTGAGGAGAGTGCATTTTCAAAAATATACTATCGAAAGTCAGACGGTTTTCGTATTGTTGAGCGACAAATTTAGCGTATTTTATAAAAACAAGCCTCTTTCAGCGATTAGAACTCTGGAACCATTTACTGCAGAACATTGAACGAGAGCTCATGTTGAAGCTGACATTTGGTAGGTTATGATAAGAAGTAATCCTTATTTTTATTGTATACAGAGAGACAGATAATCTGATTTTACTTACTTTTAGGCTTTTTGACTATTTGTAAAAATGTAAAAAATATTGAGAAAAAACCTTGCATTATTAAGAGGGATTCGGCATTGTTTGCTTAGTGGTACGGCAATAAGTTTCGAGAGTATTAAATAGATTATTTTCACACGCCTGGACTTGAACGGCGCAGTACCGCACGCATTGGCCGAGAGCTGAAGACAAGCGAGCGTTGGGCGTCATTTTACTTCTGTGTTTATGAAAAGTTGTGATAAAGCTAGCCCAGCTATGCGCTACTAGACGAAACTTCACGTGTTTGTCTCCTGGCCTTGCTTGTCTCGGCTAGCTCCCGTCTCACAGTCAGCTGGTTAGTTCACGTGCGTACTATTTATTTTCTTTATTTGATATTTTCAATACTTTCTTATCAACGTACCATCAGTAAGAAATATGTGTTTATGTGTACTTTCAATGCGGAATCTAACCATATATTTTAAAAATATTTTTTCCTTGGCAAAGCAGTCTTAATGAGGAAAAATCTACATTTCTCCATTTCCATAAAAAGTAAGAAAATCTGTTTATATGTCAATATAAACTTTAACTTCTCAGCATCAAAATAAACCATGATTTTGATCATTGGGTGAAAGGGTTTCGGAGCCACAACAGTTTAAAGTTGCTAATTTTATGAAAATACGATAAATTTAAATATTTTTAATTTAAACACTATGCAGTTCTGATGCCTCAAACTTTGCACAAAGCATTGTATCACAGTTCTCTACGTACAAAAAAGTTTCATTGTATTTAGAAATTTGTAAGGTCAATTTTCTCTATATTTCGGTCGATTTGAGATGGAATAGCTCACCTGCATGAGCCGTCAGAGCGCACCGTGGCGGTGAACTGCTTTTGCAGCGAAACTTCAAACAACTTGTAACTGCTGCGGCCGGCTCCGTCTGTCTTTCTCTCTTTTAAGGTTTTTTTTTAGCACTTGTGAGCACGAGTTGCCCGTCCATGCTCATTATTGTGATTATACAGGGACATCATTTTATTTTTACTTGCATTTTTATTGTACCTGCATTTCTGAATATACTTCACTCCCACCCCTTCACTAATGTCCTTGCTCCCGTCAGACACACAAACTTACGGCCGCTGTTGCGTTCGAAGTCTTCAAGCAGTGAAGTAAACACTGCAGTGTATAGTGTGTTTCAGAAATGTGGTTGTTTTTTCTATAGAAGAAAGAACCTATATTAATAATATCGTACTAAAAAATTATATTGAAGAAACGATAAATTCAATTTCAGAGGATATGATTCAAAATGTTTTTAATAATATGCGTAAAGAATTGAAGCCTGCATTGTAATGAACGGCAACCATTTTCGGCAACTTGTTTAAAAATTCAGATTAGCTTTTTTTGAATTGAGGTGGCTAGAAGCAAAGGAATGCTAGTGACATTTGTAATAACATGAGTTAAGTGCATCCAGTGTAAGCTAAAGTATCTAAAATTTTAGTGGGAAAGGGATATTTTAATCGCATCACACATTAAAATTTAAATAAAAATTTCAACGGGTTTACGAAAGCTTAAATATTTAATCCCCATTTTCTCAAAAGTAACTTAAGTGCACTTACAGCCCTTTACTTATGACCCCCTCAATTTAAATGCACTCTCAATATTGTATGTTAACATCAATAATTAATATGCTAAATAAAGTAGACATTACATAACGAACATAGCCGCCTGAAAAGTTGTTTAGAAAAAAAAATGTTACTACTCTACATAAATTCCGTAAAAGTGATAATCAAACTGAAAATCGTAATATCGTATTTCCCTACAACATAAATGGATACACTACTTTTCTCTCCTCCTATAGCTAGTAAAAATGATTTGTTTACATATTGCACTAGTAACATCAAACTCCTGTAATGGAAGGGGGCAACAGTGTTTCCGAGTATAGCCAGGTTAATGTTAAAAATGTTGGTAAAAATAAAGTGATGTCCGTGTATATAGATGCGGAGGTGGTGTCTGTGTTCCTGATTACAGATTCAAGAGATATAGTCGGGAAGTTAAGGAGTTCGTTTGAAAGTAAAGTAAAGTCTGGAATCGATAGTTTGACTTGGAAACTTCTAGAGGCATTCAGCAAGGAGAACCGGGTAGTGATCGAAGCTGTGTCCTCCATCACACGAAGGCATTACCCTTTTACGAGTGTCCTCTGTTTTGAATAAAGGACTCCGGGGCTGCCCATTCGGTTGGAAAGAGATACACTTCACCTACACCGCGTAGAACGTAAATCAAGTCCGGCGGACGGGAGCTACTGCACTCCATTGCGGTCGGCTGGATGCAAATGAAGCATTTATTGCTCTTCCATTGCATTCGTTGTACACATAGTTTAACGTTCCGTGTGTTGTATCAGTTGGAAACGGCGTCGTGCTGACACCACTGTTTCCGCCATGTGTTCATTAAAAACTAAGGAGTGGATTCCTATGTAATTAAATATTATTTTTGCGTGTGATAAAACACAATTAACAAATGATGAGAGAGAGATGGAACGGAGAAAAATTCTCTCCGGCGCCGGGATTTGAACCCGGGTTTTCAGCTCTCCGTGCTGATGCTTTAACCACTAAGCCACGCCGGATACAATCCCGACACCGTTGAGAATCGTCTCAGATTAAGCTCCATCTCTTGGGTTCCCTCTGGTGGCCGCCCTCTGCGTATGCGTAATAAATCACTTTGTGATTTAAAGACGGCGCCCATACCGTCGGACCCCGGCCAACCAGTCACTCATCTGAGTGCACCTCTACACATGTATGGACTTCGGTCCTGCGTGCATAGACATCTATGACGTAGTGCAGACGGGATTGTATCCGGCGTGGCTTAGTGGTTAAAGCATCAGCACGGAGAGCTGAAAACCCGGGTTCAAATCCCGGCGCCGGAGAGAATTTTTCTCCGTTCCATCTCTCTCTCATCATCTGAGAAAGCAGAATATCTGCATGGAAATATCATATGTACTTCGGTACACCAAAATAAATATGATATGCGTAATAAATCACTTTGTGATTTAAAGACGGCGCCCATACCGTCGGACCCCGGCCAACCAGTCACTCATCTGAGTGCACCTCTACACATGTATGGACTTCGGTCCTGCGTGCATAGACATCTATGACGTAGTGCAGAGGGCGGCCACCAGAGGGAACCCAAGAGATGGAGCTTAATCTGAGACGATTCTCAACGGTGTCGGGAATGTATCCGGCGTGGCTTAGTGGTTAAAGCATCAGCACGGAGAGCTGAAAACCCGGGTTCAAATCCCGGCGCCGGAGAGAATTTTTCTCCGTTCCATCTCTCTCTCATCATCTGAGAAAGCAGAATATCTGCATGGAAATATCATATGTACTTCGGTACACCAAAATAAATACAATTAACAAAGTTAAAAATTCCGAACATGAAGTTTCAAGTTTAAAACTCGAATTTTATTTCACATAAAAACACATATTTTCACAAAAAAATTATGTAAATACATATTTTCAGGAAATCTATTATAAACACATAAATCTTGGAACATTTTTACTTAAATAAATTTATAAGATCTTTTAAATATTTTAAAACTAAATCAGTTATATCACTCAGAAGTACGTTATCTTTTTTAAGAATTCTTGGTTGCTTCGTGTTTCTAAGCGCTGTGTGATGTATCCGTGATCCATTTTCGTAATAGTATCGCCTCAAGTTCTGAGAACTGCTAGGCAGAATATCAGTGTTATTATTAGAGAATAAATTAACATGGACAAGAAGGAGAGATTTTGCAACACATAATTAGGAATGTTTATTGTTGCTGAAGATGATTTCATTCCACGCTTTGTTTGTCAAACACAACAGATAAGAGCTCCTGTATAAATATTAGGCTATTTAATTTAAACAAATCTCTCGTCTCTCGCTCATGTCTATCAAGTAAGGCAATATATCTTCTTGTGATTCCCCGTTATCGGGCTTCGTCGATCGATACCCTTCAAGATATACTGAAAGATGGTTATTTAAAAAGCGATTTGACTTTCCTATTAGCAAATTTAAGCTTTTTGTATGACACCATAAAAAAACTTCGAAACATCCAAAAACCTGTTGTCTGAAACAGGGAGGTGCGTGCTGTGGAAATTAAACTAGACTCGCTACCAGGTTCAGGAGTACAAGTACTAAGGGACAAATTCCAGAATGTGTTTGGGAAAAACAGTGGATATAAAAAAATGTGTAAAGTTTCTCAAGTATTGGAGGGTGTGCCTGTAGGTGAAATTGACGGTGTTTGTGTTTGTGACATTCCTCTCTTTAAATATGCACGTCTGACGTCCTGTGATGTGGAAAGATCGTTTTCACAATATAAGTCGTTGTTCAGAGATAATCGGCATGCATTTGTGATGGAGAATTTGGAGATGGCCTTTGTTGTTCACTGCAATTCTCGGCCAACTACTAGCACTCAAGTGTGGTTGGTGGGTACCTGGTAACATTTTTTTTTTCAAGCTGAGTAAGGTATTTTTGTCATATTAAAAAAAAAAATTGTAATTTTAGCAAATATTTTCGTACTTTTTAGCACATAAAAATAAATATATTTAAAATTTTTAGCACATAAAAATCCGCTCCCTAGTTATCAGTAGGGATGGAAGTTGGGACACCAAACCTTTAAAGTGAACTACGTTGCGTGTTATATGAGGTAATTTCATAAAACATGGCAACTACTCAGCGAATAAAGCTGGAGGAATAGAAATTCACTATATGAGCTATTGCATCTCAAATCGACCGAAATATAGAGAAAATTGACCTTACAATTTCTAAATACAATGAAACTTTTTTTGTACGTAGAGAACTGTGATACAATGCTTTGTGCAGAGTTTGAGGCATCAGAACTTCATAGTGTTTAAATTTAAAATATTTAAATTTATCGTATTTTCATAAAATTAGCAACTTTAAACTGTTGTAGCTCCGAAACCCTTTCACCCAATGATCAAATTCATGGTTTATTTTGATGCTGAGAAATTAAAGTTTATATTGACATATAAACAGATTTTCTTACTTTTTATGGAAATGGAGAAATTTAGATTTTTCCTCATTAAGACGCCTTTGCCTAGGAAAAAAGCTATTTTAAAAATATATAGTTAGATTCCACATCGAAAGTACAAATAAACACACATTTTTTACTGATGGCACGTTGATAAGAAAGTATTGAAAATATAAAATAAAGAAAATAAATAGTACGCGCGTGAACTAACCAGCTGACTGTGAGGCGGGAGCTAGCCGAGACAAGCAAGGCCAGGAGACAAATACGTGATGTGTCGTCTAGCAGGGATGGCTGTGCTAGCTTTATCACAGGTTTTCATAAAGACAGGAGTAAAATGACGCCCAACGCTCGCTTATCTTCAGCTCTCGGCCAGTGCGTGCGGTACTGCACCGTTCAAGCCTAGGCGTGTGAAAATAATCTATTTAATACCCTCGAAACTTATTGCCATACCACTAAGCAAACAATGCCGTATCCCTCTTAATAATGCAAGGTTTTTTCTCAATATATTTTTTACATTTTTACAAATTGGCAAAAAGCCTAAAAGTAAGTAAAATCAGATTATCTGTCTCTCTGTGTACAATAAAAATAAGGATTACTTCTTAACATAACCTACCAAATGTCAGCTTCAAAATGAGCTCCCGTTCAATGTTCTGCAGTAAATGGTTCCAGAGTTCTGAGCGCTGAAAGAGGCTTGTTTTTATAAAATACGCTAAATTTGTCGCTCAACATTACGAAAACCGTTTGACTTTCGATAGTATATTTTTGAAAATGCGCTCTCCTCAGCACCTTGTATAAGTAGGGGAAAAATTAGAGTATTAAAAAAATGCGAGGTTTTTTTACTGATCGATTTCATATGGAATAGCCCATATGCGATTGAAGGTCACTGGAATGTGCTTGCAATGCTAATACCAAATTGGGTCCGGGTACAGGAGGCAATGGGTAAGGGAAATGATTGAAAGATGCGTAAATAGAAATCATTGTTTTATTATGCAAAGGAAACAAACTACATTACTCACAGATAACACCCTGATATCAGGTGATAGACGACATTAAGATATACGGATCATATGCGAGGACAAAGATTAAGACAGAAAATAGGAAATATTGGAGAATGCTGGGTTTGCAGTGAAATACCTGCCCTTGGGCAGAATACTATGAATGTATGAGTAAATAATATTCCGGACATAGTTTCTGAACACACTGTATATAGACGAAACTATTAATCTAGAGCTGAAGCCTATAATAAACACGTATTCCAAATGGTTTAGGAACGAAAATATTTTACCAATAGTAATCTCACTAGAGGTCTTGATTTGTCTAGAGAAAATCAAAACTCGAGTGGGATTTAATTGACTATTACACCATTAGAAGAAAGTATATAAAGATGAAAAGAAATAAAGTATTCTAATACAATAAAATATGAATTAACTTACTGAAATTCTATTTCACTAATATTAGCTTCGCCAAAACGTTTGAACGGAGCCACCATTTTCAGTTCACTGTCCAGGCTGTAAACAAATGACGATCGCAAAGCATGTTTTATAGTGCCGTAAAGAATTTTCAGTTTGAAATGTTGGCAAACAAAGAAACAAATGGTAGGGAGATGATAAAAACAGAGAAAGTTTATAAAAATTAGAAGAAATAAAGTATTTAATAAAATAAAATAGATATTAATTGAGTTGCTAAAAATTCTGTTTCACTAATGTTAGCTTCACCAAAATATTTGAACGGAGCCGCCATTTTGAGTCGATTATCTATGCGGGAAACAAATTACGATCGCAAAGCATGTTTTTTAGTACCGGTACCGCAAAGAATGTTGGCAAACAAAGAAATAAATGCTAGGGTAGTAATAAAAACAAACAAATGCTAGGGAAGCGATAAAATTGTGCGATAAGCAGCCATGATTGGTTGAAAGACGTCCTTCCGTACCGTTTTATTGGTTAAAAATAGTATAACGTAGTAAAAGTGTAATAGTCACTGAAATATTTATTTAACATCTTCTTAATTTTGAAAAATTCTCTTCATATTGTGCTGTCTATAGTTATCAACAGTAATCTCACTAGAGGTTTTGATTTATCTAGAGAAAATCAAAACTCGAGTGGGATTTAATTGACTATGACACTATTAGAAGAAAGTATATAAAGATTAGAAGAAATAAAGTACTCTAATACAATAAAATATTAATTGACTTACGAAAATACAACTGTCTTCAAATGTATTGTTGTACCATCTCAACATTACAAATATTACACTAGATGGCAGTCTGTTATGATTAGCTGTTTTCTTGTTATCAGTTGTGCCAAATATGGAATCTTCATTGAACTTTGTGGTCGGTTACTGGTCAAGAAGGGTTTGTTGATTGTTTCATTTTTATTAAAACATTTGCATTACACTTCAATCATCCGGATCCCAGTAATCAACGTCACTTGACAGATGATCTTCAATAAATCTTAGTATTAAACAATCTCTGATACGTGACTATCCATAATATCATATAGCAGAAGCTATAACATAACCTAAATAATATAAACAAGTGATAGAAAAGTTTTAATTAGGGATGATGAAATAAACAAGAAAAGTTTTAATTAACGATGATAAAATAAAAAATAAACATGAATAATTTTAAAAGAAACAATTATTGAAAGTACAATTTTCAAATTTGAATGTTTTAATGGTTGTTGGTTCAGTTGATGTTATATTGGACGTGTGCGTCAAAGAAGTGAACTCGTTGATGTACATGGTGTATTCCTCAACTTATTCAGGGTTTCCGAAAGGTGCCATTCATTTATTTGTAAATAGGGTTTCAGGGAAGATGCATAGCTATGACCAGTGATCTGTATTAATTCTTGTTCTTGAATGCCAATGCGAGTCATATTTGAAACTGCTGTGCATCGACTGGAGTGGTTTGTAATTTTCTGTTTTTTGACGTCCAGACGAGTGCAGTTTTCAATGTTGGCAAACAAAGAAACAAATGCTAGGGTAGTGATAAAAATAAACAAATGCTAGGGACGCGATAAAATTGTGCGTTAAGCAGTCATGATTGGTTGAAAGACGTTATTTCGTACGTTTTATTGGACAAAAGTAGTATGACGTAGTAAAAGTGTAATTGTCAACAGTAATCTCTCTAGAGATTTTGATTTGTCTAGACTAGAGAAAATCAAAACTCGAGTGGGATTTACATAATTGACTGTTACACGATTAGAAGAAATAAAGTACTTTAATACAATAAAATATTAATTTACTTACTGATATTCTATTTCACTAATGTTAGCTTCACCAAAACGTTTGAACGGAGCCGCCATTTTCAGTTGACTATCCAGGCTGTAAACAAATGACGATCGCAAAGCATGTTTTATAGTACCATAAAGAATTTGCATTTTGAAATGTTGGCAAACAAAGAAACAAATGCTAGGGAAGCGATAAAATTAAACCAATGCTAGGGAAGCGATAAAATTAAACAAATGCTAGGGAAGCGATAAAATTAAACCAATGCTAGGGAAGCGATAAAATTAAACCAATGCTAGGGAAGCGATAAAATTAAACCAATGCTAGGGAAGCTATAAAATTAAACAACTGCTAGGGAAGCGATAAAATTAAACCAATGCTAGGGAAGCGATAAAATTAAACAACTGCTAGGGAAGCGATAAAATTAAACCAATGCTAGGGAAGCGATAAAATTAAACAACTGCTAGGGAAGCGATAAAATTAAACCAATGCTAGGGAAGCGATAAAATTAAACAACTGCTAGGGAAGCGATAAAATTAAACCAATGCTAGGGAAGCGATAAAATTAAACTAATGCTAGGGAAGCGATAAAATTAAACCAATGCTAGGGAAGCGATAAAATTAAACAACTGCTAGGGAAGCGATAAAATTAAACTAATGCTAGGGAAGCGATAAAATTAAACAACTGCTAGGGAAGCGATAAAATTAAACTAATGCTAGGGAAGCGATAAAATTAAACCAATGCTAGGGAAGCGATAAAATTAAACAACTGCTAGGGAAGCGATAAAATTAAACCAATGCTAGGGAAGCGATAAAATTAAACTAATGCTAGGGAAGCGATAAAATTAAACCAATGCTAGGGAAGCGATAAAATTAAACAACTGCTAGGGAAGCGATAAAATTAAACAAATGCTAGGGAAGCGATAAAATTAAACAACTGCTAGGGAAGCGATAAAATTAAACCAATGCTAGGGAAGCGATAAAATTAAACAAATGCTAGGGAAGCGATAAAATTAAACCAATGCTAGGGAAGCGATAAAATTAAACAACTGCTAGGGAAGCGATAAAATTAAACCAATGCTAGGGAAGCGATAAAATTAAACAACTGCTAGGGAAGCGATAAAATTAAACAAATGCTAGGGAAGCGATAAAATTAAACAACTGCTAGGGAAGCGATAAAATTAAACCAATGCTAGGGAAGCGATAAAATTAAACAAATGCTAGGGAAGCGATAAAATTAAACCAATGCTAGGGAAACGATAAAATTAAACCAATGCTAGGGAAGCGATAAAATTAAACCAATGCTAGGGAAGCGATAAAATTAAACCAATGCTAGGTAAGCGATAAAATTAAACCAATGCTAAGGAAGCGATAAAATTAAACAAATGCTAGGGAAGCGATAAAATTAAACCAATGCTAGGGAAGCGATAAAATTGTGCGATAAGCAGCCATGATTGGTTGAAAGACGTCGTTTCGTACCGTTTTATTGGTTAAAAATAGTATGACGTAGTAAAAGTGTAATAGTCACTGAAATATTTACTTAATATTTTCATAATTTGGCAAAATTCTCTTCATATTGTGCTGTCTCTAGTTATCAACAGTAATCTCACTAGACGTTTTGATTTATCTAGAGAAAATCAAAACTCGAGTGGGATTTAATTGACTATTACAAGATTAGAAGAAAGTATATAAAGATTAGAAGTAACGAAGTACTCCAATACAATAAAATATTAATTGGCTTACGAAAATACAGCTGTCTTCAAATGTATTATTGTACCATCTCAACATTACAAATATTACGCTAGATGCATGCTAGATGGCAGTAGTGTCTTTATACAGACACTGTAATGATTACTATTCAATAAAGCTTAATATTAAACAATCTCTGATACGTGACTATTCATAATATCATATAGCAGAAGCTATAACATAACCTAACTAATATACACAAGTGTTAGAAAAGTTTTAATTAACGACGATGACATAAAAAATAAACATGAATAATTTTAAAAGGAATAATTATTGAATGTACAGTTTTCAAATTTGAATGTGGTTGGTGGTTCAATTGATGTTATATTGGACGTGTGCGTAATAGAAGTGGAACTCGTTGATTTAGGCCTACATGGTGTATTCAACTTATTCAGGATTTACGAATGGTGCTCTTCATTTATTTGTAAATCGGATTTCAGAAGATGCATAGGTATGATCAGTGATTTTTATTAATTCTTGTTCTTGAATGCCAATGCGAGTCATATTTGAAACTGCTGTGCATCGACTGGAGTGGTTTGTAATTTTATATATATTTTTGACGTCCAGACCAGCGCAGTTTCAATTGTTGGCAAACAAAGAAACAAATGCTAGGGACGCGATAAAATTAAACAAATGCTAGGGATGCGATAAAATTAAACAAATGCTAGGGACGCGATAAAATTGTGCGATAAGCAGCCATGATTGGTTGAAATACGTCCTTTCGTACCGTTTTATTGGTCAAAAGTAGTATGACGTAGTAAGAGTGTAATAGTCACCTTAAAATTTTGCTAGGGACTGTAGAGATGTTATTGCCAGCATGATAAAGAAATCCGTTTCTAAACACACGAGTTGTGTGGAATTAGAAAGTGCGGGTCATCTTCATGTCGTTCAGTTGTTAAATAAATGTCTCATTGTTTTCGCCACTTATCTGAATGGAATAAAGTTTCGCAATGCGGAGGCCTGATAAACCCATCACCGGAAGCCTTGTCGCCCGACTGGCATTTAAAACCGGTCCTTGCTTGATTCATGGACTGGGAACGACTCGAGGAATGCTCTACGGTGACAAGAATGCCTGTGGATCACGATCACAAGCACCTCCAGCGAGTAGCTGCGGCTGATAGGGTAAAGGCTCCAGTGACCGGAACTTCTAGACAAGTGTCAAGGTTTGAGAATTTCTGGAACAGAAGTGTTGGCCTTGGTGGTTTGACGGGTACGATGCTTGCTTTCGCTAGTTCAAATCCAGCCGAGGGCGATAACATTTTTGGCATGGCTTTTGAGAGGTCCGTATTATAGATTTACGGTGCTTCTGAATACAGGGTTACAGCCAAGATTTGTCGGTGACTTTTATATTCGAAGTTGAATATCTGCGCTTAATAACTTCTGAACTTGGAAGCGTTTGAAATAAAATATTAGCACAGTCTAGTATATACAGTCACGAAGCTTGAGTTGTGAGGGTGCTAGGAACAATAGACTGTGCCGTTACTATTTCGCATTGTCTGTAATGAGGCGATATTAGCGATCCTAGTGGTTAGCAACTATCTATGGATGCATATTTACTACATATTGAGCTTCGCGACTGTATATACTAGACTGTGACATTACTTACTCAAGACAGAGATAGATTGAACTAAATTGATCATTAAAATTGAGGCGTTCAGAACTAAAGTAGATCAAGTCCATGAGACGTAGTTTTTAGATAAATAATAGGACTTAAAGTTAAGTTGCTCTAATGAATTATCTAATTTTACTAGCAATAATTTTATTGCTCCATTCTCAAATAATAATAATAATAATAATAATAATAATAATAATAATAATAATAATAATAATCCGTGGCGCTACAGCCCATGAAGGGCCTAGACCGACCAGCCGGCTGCTGGCCTCACGCCCACATGCCGAAGCAGAGGTGGACGATCATCCAACCAGAATGGAGGTATCGCGTGGTTAGCACGGTGATCCCCCCCCCTCCAGCCGTTATAGCTGGCATTCGCAACCGGATTTCGCTACATATCGTAGCTCCCCAAGTGCATCACGATGCTGGGTGGGCACCGGTCCCATATACTGGCCGAAATTTCATGAGAAAATTTCTTCCCCCACGAGGACTCGAACCAGCACGCATTCCGTAACGCGAGTCCCAGGCAGGATGCCTTAGACCCTAACGCCACGGCGGGGACTTCTCAAATTATAGATTTATAAAATATAAACAATTGTGATGTTAATTGATGCAACACTTTGGTGACTTGATCCACTATGGCTCAGAATATCGTGAACAAATAATCAGAGCCAAAAGTGACTGGTGTCACCTACCGGCGAATGCTTGGAATTAAGACTTGATTCATTACTGCTCGGAAAAGATCCAACTTGAGATAATCAGAAAATGAATTAAACTCAATTTATGAAAATTTGTGACTTGATCCAATTTAGCTCTGAATACCTCAAGTAAGTACGAAAGAAACAAAATTAACGGACAGGTGAAACTTAAGTAAATGAACAATTGAAGGGTTCAGAACCATAGTGGGCCAAGCGCCATTTAATAAAACCGTAGAAAACAAGGGTTAAAATGAAGTTAATAAATAATTCAATGAAAATATATAGCAAGTAATATAAAGTATACACATTAAAACTAAATGATATGTCAATCTTCATTAAACTATGGTATTCACTTAACTTTAACCCTTGCTTTCTCCGTTTTTAATAAATGGCGCTTGGCCCACTATGGCTCTGAACCCTTGAATTGAAGTGAAAAAAGAAATGTAGAAACAATAAATAAGCAGGCGGAAAGGCAAAGAAAGGTAATACTTAGTTCAGTATGTAACCAAATATACCGTGTGTTCATTTCAAAACTTCCCTCCTTGAATAATTTTAGATGTGCAGATAACACGATTTTGAGGAAAAAACGTCGATTTATTTTTCGACGGGGAAGATCAAAACAATGTCGATTAAATTTCCTGTTTCACCCCCTCACCACGACCCACCCCTTCTTTTGAATTACTTCGTTTACATGAATTGCTTACCACTCCTATTTTGTGAATGATTGTGTAGCCGAACTGCCGCGCCCTTGTACAAGTACAGCGTGCCACACCGTGAACTTAACCCGGGCTATTGTATGGATGATGATATATGAATTAATGATCGCGAAATGAGTCTGAGATCCAACGCCAAAGTTACCCAGGCTTGTCGCGGAGGGCTAATATTCACTTACGCTTTAAAAATAAGGAATAACCTCAAAATAGCGTAATAATACAGTATGCGTATTGATATAATGTGAATACAGTTGACACTCTCCTTAGCAACGAGCTGTTTGGAAAGAAAAGATGGTTTCCTAGCAACGAGTGACGTCACGAGTTAATGGAGTCTATAGTTGCATTCTGTTTGGGGGTGAAAATGAAGAAAAACCGCGACCAGATAACTTGTCCCAATCAGGATTTGAACCAGGTTCCGCTTGTTTCATTGCCAGATGTGCTCTTACTCCACAGGTATGGACAACCCTGTGGGTTACTCTGTATAAGTTTACCACTGCAGTAGTATAGGAGGAAGTTTCAACTCCACGCCTTCTGAATAATACACCCAACGATTGCAACTTGCGAATGTGCCTGTACGAATACCTCCAAAAGCCGTCTTTCACAATCTCTCCATTGCGACTGTCAACAGAAATGATAAAAACAATGGCTTCACATTGAAAAGTAGGCCGTGGATGAAGCAACAACACAACGAAGGCCATGCGGTTTCTATGGCAATTCATGATTTACTAAACATGTCGCATACAATAAACTAGTTGTATAATCCGTATTTTTTACGCTCTTAGTAACATCTTGGAATTTATCCCCTTCTCCTAGTCCTCCATATCATTGTTATAATCATCAAAAGTGAATAAATTGTGATAGTATGATCAAGAAAATCTCTTTCCCGTAAGAGTAAGACATACCGCCAAAATTAATAAATAATATATTGTATCTTTTGACTTGTTCCTCATATTCAAGTTTTAATGCTGATGCAAGATGTATGAAATACAGTAAATGAAATGAAACTCACCATCAGTTTCAACAAACCAAAATCTCTAGTTTCTTTCTGTAGTAATTGCACGATTTAAACACACTTAAATGGCACCGACCTATGCCAGGCTCGAACCCGCAACCTCGAACACAGAAGACCAGCGCTATACCGACTACGCTACCTAGACCGACTATAAAATTGTTAAAAATTGGAAATGATACGTTACCTTCTGTCCTGCATTTCATTTGTTGTTACGTCGCAATAGAAGCGATAACCAAGATAGCAAGCGTTCCAGTATTACGTCATAGCGAATACGTCATTGCTTTTATCGGCACGCGTGCTATAATAAGCCAATTCCGCACGATTTTGGATGTAGTAACAACCTGTTCATAATGTTAGGATGGTATAAATAATAATAATAATAATAATAATAATAATAATAATAATAATAATAATAATAATTATTATTATTATTATTATTATTATTATTATTAAGGTACACCAGGGTAATTGTAAACACTATTCACTGATATAAAATATATTTCAACATTATAGTTGCCTCAGTAACGGTAAGCATGACAAAGAAACAGTGTGTTATTTTTAGATCTTTATTTTCCTGAAAATGGGTTTAAAAAAATAAGGTTGACTTTTTTTTTCAGCTTTTAATTGCTAGTTTAGATTTACCTCTTTGAGACGGGTAATTGTAAACACCAATTTTCGCATGGGCTATCAGACACTGAACATTTTTTGTTCTGTTTCAGAAGAAAGAGCTGTACTCCTTCCAACTCCAATTTTTGTCACTGGTACATTTCGTCCCTTTATCCTATGATATATGACGATATAGGAACTCAGTACCTCTCCTGAGCTTCACGATAACTGTAGTTACTATTTTTCACATCTGTGACAACCCTCTCTAAATCCTCTACAGTGTAGCTGGGTGGGGGTCTCTTTGATTACTGAAAAGTACGAAATTTAACCATAGTAAACATGTTTACAATTACCACACGCAATTAAAACTATGGGGCAAATGTAAACACATCATAATTTAATGAACTGAGGTTATGGGAGATCTCAAAACCATGGTAATAAATGTTAACTACTATACATTACTCATAAAAACAACATATTCTTAAAAAATAGCACTGTACGTTTACTTACAATGCCAAAAATGAAGGTGAAGCAAAATTCTTTCTCAACTTTTTTTTGTAGACTCTTACAAAACATTCGTTCACAACTAAGCAGTTACTCCTATTTGGCGCCAAACTGCTTTGTAGGTTAGCCAACATGTTAATTTAAATATTCCCCCCGAATTAAAATTTTTATATTGACAGTTTTGTATTTTTCACAGCATTTGTTTACAATTATCCCTGTTTACAATTACCTTCATTTACATTATTATTATTATTATTATTATTATTATTATTATTATTATTATTAAACACAGCAGTAAGACATTATGTTTCCTTGTAATGAAGTACAAAAACAAACTGCATGCTAAATACTATTGCCAACTACTCACAGCAGAAATACGAATCAACAATACTTAACCTCAAAAATAAGATAAGTTGAAATGTTACATTAACAGAATAAAAACACGAAAGGATTTTGGAGACATTTATTTACAGGGCTATTTAAAAAGAAGGAGCAGATTTCAAACATTTATTTCTTCCAAACTACAAAAGATAGAAACACAATTCCAACGTTCCTGGACAGAGAAAGATTCAATATTGTATGCATTCAATATGAGCACCATTTGTTACACGACAAATACCAAAACGGTGGCTCATTTCTTGCCTCACACGAATCAGCTGGTCTGTAATTATCCAATTCACAGCTTCAACAATTCAATGGCCCAGACTTTCAAGAGTGTCAGGCATATCGGGGATAAAAACACGGCCTTTTACGTAACCCCACAGATAAAAATCACCAGGAGTGAGGTCTGGAGACCTGGGAGGCCACCGGCGATGAAGCTGATCTTCTCCTCCTCTCCCAATCCAACGCCCTGGAATGGTGTCATTCAGGTAACGTCGGATGTGGTTAGAGAAATGAGGCGGGGCGGGCAGGTAAATCTGCTTATGACGAGGCGGTTGTTTATTAAACTGACGACGAAAAGCACGTTGAACTTCAATAATGGACTCTAGTTTTGCTAATTGCAGCACACAAAATGCTTTTTCCTGTTGTGTCGCCATTTTGCTACATACAGTCAACAGCGCCAATGCGGCCGCGCATGACGAGCAACAGAGCCAGTGCGGCCGTGATTGGAACTTCTACCCGGACTGTTCAAAATTTAAACTTTTTTTTTATTATCCAATTTAATAAACCCTATTTCTCCCTGAGGTATATTAGGGTTATAGTTGGCATCAAAATATATTTTATAAGCAATAAACAATAATAGAGAGAGAGAGAGAGAAAAAAACTCATCCGGCCTTAATTAAGGATCACCACGGGGATCCGGAAATGAGTAGCAAACAAATACAATTATAATACACCAGGAGTGAGGTCTGGAGACCTGGGAGGCCACCGGCGATGAAGCTGATCTCCTCCTCTCCCAATCCAATTTAATAAACCCTATTTCTCCCTGAGGTATATTAGGGTTATAGTTGGCATCAAAATATATTTTATAAGCAATAAACAATAATAGAGAGAGAGAGAAAAAAAACTCATCCGGCCTTAATTAAGGATCACCACGAGGATCCGGAAATGAATAGCAAACAAATACAATTATAATACACCAGGAGTGAGGTCTGGAGACCTGGGAGGCCACCGGCGATGAAGCTGATCTCCTCCTCTCCCAATCCAACGTCCTGGAATGGTGTCATTCAGGTAACGTCGGACGTGGTTAGAGAAATGAAGCGGGGTGGGCTGGTAAATCTGCTTATGACGAGGCGGTTGTTTCTTAAACTGACGGCGAAAAGCATGAATAGCAAACAAATACAATTATAATACAAAATTGTGATCAAGGTTGCAATTCACATGAATTATGTACAAGAATCCACCTTAATGAAAGAATGGATCGTTTCATAAAGCCTCAAGGCATGTCTCTGTATTTATATCTAATGGTTATAGGAAGAAATATATATATATATATATATATATATATATATATATAATAGCTATTAAACATGTTATTTTAGAAGCAATAAATAGCTATACTAAGAGATGGCTTAAAATTTACGAATTAAATACATTATTTAGTAACAACAGTTGGCAATAATCAGGTATTACAAGAAATGACTCAAAATTAGAAATCAAATGCATAATTAAAATAAAAATTAAAACCA
The DNA here is from genome assembly GCF_040183065.1 of Periplaneta americana. Classification (NCBI taxonomy): domain Eukaryota; kingdom Metazoa; phylum Arthropoda; class Insecta; order Blattodea; family Blattidae; genus Periplaneta; species Periplaneta americana. The sequence goes on along the minus strand of NC_091122.1, from coordinate 10,980,778 downwards.
ATAGTACAATATTATAGTATGCGAAATTGAAGACTTGCAGTTTCATTATAGTTGATTAGAACTAGTACGATTTTTTTCCCGGAATAATTTAACATGTTACAGTTTGACGAATATTCTATTCAAGAAGGACATGACATAATTATATGATTTAGAGTTGGTAAGTATATTGGTTAACGGTTTGGTAAACGTATAATTTAAAGTGTTCAGTAACAACTCAAACTCGTATCTTTCACAGCAAAAGACTGGACAATCATATAATACATGTTTGACATCTTGAGATTCCTCCCCACAAATGCAAGCTGCATCGTCTTTAATATGGAATCCATTTAAGTATTCCCCGAATTTTCCATGCCCAGTCAAAAACTGTGTCAGTACGAAATTTGGCGTTATTACTTTACATTTATTACGATCATAGACCGTTGGAAAATACAGCTCTGTTGTAAGAATTCCCTTATTACTATTGACCCATCTTTCGTTCCATTCTTGCATATAATGTTCTTTGGCTACTTTTTTGATATAGGATAGCTGACATAAATTGTACGACAGTGGCACATCAGAGTTGGCTGCCATCTTTGCCAATTCATCGGCTCTCTCATTTCCAACTATCCCAGTATGCCCTCTGACCCAGGTTATACAAATATGGACGGCACTTTTCATTGTTAAAGTTATTATCTCTGAGGCTAAATTTAAACTTTCTCTGTCCAGGAACGTTGGAATTGTGTTTCTATCTTTTGTAGTTTGGAAGAAATAAATATTTGGAATCCGCTCCTTCTTTTTGAATAGCCCTGTATTACTTTAAGTTACAATGATTGAAAACGCAATTTTCAAAGTTAATTTTGTTGGCATTTCTTGATTTTCTGTGATTGACACTGACTTATTGTATGAGGCGTGTTATAAGATCCTTCCTTACAAAGCGCCTTATCAAGAAACAGAACAACTGTGCAGTGGCGTATCATGTAATTTTGAACAGGGGAAGCTAACTCAAGTTGTCTTTCATGTATATATGAGAAAACGTATTACAAAAATATAGTCTTAAAATAAATAATAGTCAATGTCAAGTCAGTAGTCGAAGATTGGTTGGAGTCCACACCTGTGGAGAAACGGTTAGCAAGTCTGGCCGTGAAACCAGGTGGCCCGGGTTCGATTCCCGGTCGGGGCAAGTTACCTGGTTGAGGTTTTTTCCGGGATTGTCCCTCAACCCAATATGAGCAAATGCTGGGTAACTTTCGGTGTTGGACCCCGGACTCATTTCACCGGCATCTCATTCAGACGCTAAATAACCTAAGCTGTTGATAAAGCGTCGTAAAATAACCTACTAAAAAAAAGATTGGTTGGAACCTCGTAAGTAACACCAATAAGGTATCACCTCAAATGGTACGTAGTAAAATATGATTTCACGGTTTACACATATCTCTTAACAAATAGACACCTATACGTATAACATTAGCTCACTCCCTGTCATACTTAGAGAAATCACAATATTAACGTTCAATAGATAGGCTACAGTATTAGTATCATTACGTATGTATGCATCTGTATTTGGTTGTGTCCTTCATTGACAGCAAGGGAGTCGGTCATTTGTTTTCTAAATGACACTTTTGTTCGTAAGTCAGTCTTGATAATAGAATTGTCCTAAAAATTCAAGTAAATTGGTGTCGGGAACTGTTATTTCACTCATTATTTATTACTAGCCGTACCCGTGCGCTCCGCTGCACCCGTTAGAAATAAATATAAAGTAATTACATAATTAAAATAGGACGTTTGATCCAGGGAACACTCGTGTTTGATATAAGGATAAATCGTTTATTATGTTACTTAATTTAAATTGTATTTGCATAATTAAAATGCGATCATTTTGATCCAGAGACAACTCATTTGGTCATAAAAATTATTTTAGGAAATACAGGAAACGAATGTACAGAATAGCCTATCAAGTTTTCTGTGCATAAGAATCTATTTTAATCTTACCTGTCCTCCATTCACTCAGAAGTTACTGTAATAACATTATAGCATTATGTCCATCTAGAGAAACTACACTTTCCAATGGTGAATTAATAATTAATTATACAAATCGGTTAATTTAGCTTCCGATATCATTTCATACAAACACAGAAACATTCTCTGTAGGCTATCTTTCATAGCTTTCGATTGTTGCTATCCAAGGCCCTTTATAGACGAAGTCATTTGTTTTTTAATTCATTACACGGCCTTAGATGACAGTTATTTTAATTTTAAAACTCATTTATCTCATTAAATATCAGTCTTATCAAACTTTTGCATAGAATAAAACTTATCGGAAATTATTTTTAAAGAAACTGTTGTTATGTAACATTTTTCATGAAAATTAATAATAAGGGAGGTATTTCGATTTATTTAATTCAAGCCCCTTTATAACCTTCCTTTTAAATAAAATATTTTGAATTCCATATAGCCTAAATTCTAAGTTACAACGAACTTAATTTATATTCCAATTTTGATAAAATCGGTTCAGCCATTATCGCGTGAAAAGGTAACAAACATCCAGACAGACAGATAGACATGCAAACAAAAATTTCAAAAAAGCGATTTTCGGATTCAGGGTGGTTAATTATATATGTTAGGACCAATTATTTTTGGAAAATCGAAAATTACCAGAAAAATTTCGGCTACAGATTTATTATTAGTATAGATATCAGCCACAATGCACACTAACACTTCAAGTGAACACAACTGACGAAAAGGGATAACTCGAAAACTAAATTATTTTCAATGTAAAAGCTAGCTCCTTGCGAGACTTGCGACCAGGGTAGTTCAGTTAGAAAGGGATGAAAAATCTGCGTGGGGGTTACACAGAAGAAACCAGTCTGCTTGGAAGCTGGTGTGTGCAGGCTACTTGTTTACTGCTGCATCACATATCATCCTGAGCTGCCGCATCACAATATTTAATACATAAATATAAACTCTATTAAAATTAATAAATAATTTTGTTCATAAACTGCAGGTTTATTATGAAATTATTATTAACTGGGGAAACTGAGCTTTTTAGCTTACATTGACGCTACGCCACTGCAACTGTGATTGGTTGATTTTAAGGCAGTTCTGAAACGTTATTGGCCAGTATCACAAATTCATCCTGTAAGTTGAAGTCTCCGAAATCAATCTTTTGCAGGACAGATATACTTTCTCGTCATACTTTGTGCCATGAGAAAGTAAAAAGACCTTTATGAACTCCCCTGGTTTAGTAGAATCGGATTCATTTTCTAAGCTGGAGGCTCGAAAGCCTTCTTTAATATATTTTAATGTTCAGATTACCTGCTTCGTCATATTGTTCTTTTTGCTATTGTAACACGTTTTAACGAACTTCGCAGATGAAAGCGTTGGTAAATTATATTCGTGCACGAACTGGGACGCCCTGTATTTCCGGATATCTGCGCGTGCCAACAGTAGGCGGGGTCGTTTCCCGGAAGAGTCGATTTCTCTATATTTGGCGAACTTCGTGCAATTGCTTTTTTCGTAGATCTAGCAGTATGACATCAATTTCTATCTCTGGATGTGAGCGACCACAGAGCCGCGGGCCGTATATGGCTGCGGACCACTGGCCTTGTGCGATTCGACCTCTAGGCGGCCTTGTCAAGTGGGGGGGGGGGCATTCCTGATATCGGTGACAGGTTTGCATTGTCTTTGAATCCCAATACAAATGTCATGCCAACATCTCCATAGAGTATGAACTGTTACTTCCAGAGTTAAACAGAAATACAGATTTGGATGCCGGTATTGATGTTTTGGGGTAGTCTTGGGGTCACGGTCATGGTTTCGATTCCCCTCTGAATGTTCATTCGCTATCAGTTCGATGTCCAGTATTGTTTTTATTTTCCGCCAGCCTATTGTTACTGTAGGCCTATGGATTCAACAGTAATATGGAGATTATCTTCCACGGTTCTATGTACAAAATGTGTCCAACTTACAGAAGTGTCCAGGATATACAGGGTGTGATGTCAAAGCAAGCGCATTTTTCTGACCTTGACGTCGTGCACGGGCAGCAAGCGCTAAGTATGGAAAGAGGAAGGGTTGTTTATATGAATAAGCAGCCTGTTGGATTAAGAAAACAATGGTGCACAAACTTCAAACGGAACGTGAAATTTTATGTGTTATTTTTGTATGGCTTCTTTCTGTTTAATATTATCTATATTGTCTGTAAAACAAAAGTACTAACACTGATTTCTTAATATTGCACTTGTGTTTTAAATGTTGATAACATAATAGAGAGTTAAGAAGGAATATTCACTTAAATTCCATAGTAGTATAATATTATACTGTATTAAGTGGATGAAACACATCATTCATAAAGAAAGTGATATTCCAAAGAAAGGGATTGAGTATGACATGATAAGTTGGAATTTATATTGATGGTATCTTTAGCCTTACAAAAGTAATCAATAAACTAATCAAAACAATATTACAGTACAAAGCAAAGTTACCTAGGTACTGTATCTGTTTTAAGTGTAACTAATATTACATAACAAAACTCTTATCGCTTTATGCTTTTAAGGTGATATTTGTGAGCAACTTCTTATCATCAGAATATTAAATTATTTTCTCGAAATCTGCTGAAGCCATAGAGCTGACATTTTTACAACACATAGCTAACATCTCCTTAGAGTATGAACTGTTACTTCCAGAGTTAAACAGAAATACAGATTTGGATGCCGATATTGATGTTTGGGGTAGTCTTGGGGTCACGGTCATGGTTCCGATTCCCTCCTGGATTTCGTCCGCCACCAGTTCGATGTCCAGTATTGTTTTTGTTATTTTCCGCCCGCCTATTGTTACTGTAGGCCTATAGATTCAACAGTAGTATGGAGATTGTCTTCCACGGTTCCACGTACAAAATGTGTCCAACTTACAGAAGTGTCCAGAATATACAGGGTGTAGTCCACACCTGTGGAGTAACGGTTAGCGCGTCTGGCCGCGAAACCAGGTGGCCCGGGTTCGAATTCCGGTCGGGGTTAAGGTTTTTTTCGGGGTTTTCCCTCAACCCAATATGAGCAAATGCTGGGTAACTTTCGGTGCTGAACCCCGAACTCATTTCACCAGCATTATCACCTTCATCTCATTCAGACGCTAAATAACTTTAGATGTTGATACAGCGTCGTAAAATAACCTACTACTATACAGGGTGTAGACGATATTAACTGTCAAAATTATGTAGGCAGAACATATCGGTCTACTGAAAAAATATCTAGTGAAATTTAGTTATATTTTACAATTTTATTTTTAATTTGTAAAATATGTTTTTAAGACTGATATTAATTCCATTATTTGTTTACATATCGACTGAACACAAATGCCATTGCACCCAACACATACCATACACAACAGAGTAACAGACGACTGATTCAGCATACATACCGGGCAAAGTAGTCTAAAGAATGACTGGCTATTCTCTTTTCCAAAAACGTTAGACTCACAAAACACTTTTTTTTTTCGGGGAAAACCATGACAGTTATAGAAAAAGTAACAGAACTTTTTTCTTCAGTTATTTGTGCTCTACCGCCAGTATTTTTTGACAGTTTATATCGTTTACACCCTGTAAAATTATAGGATAAAACAAAATATTGAATGCAGTAATGTATCCTGGATGTGGTACAGAACAGACAACTACAGAAAGTACTTCACTGTTGGAGCTGAATATCCATTCCTTATTTCTATTACTTGAATTTAAATTCTGTAAAATTTTTGTTTAAATGATAAGCCTTATATTAAATTTGTGTTATTATAATACAGGGTTGCAGGTAAAAATTTTCTGTCCATTTCCCAGCCACTTAACGATTAAAAAAAAAACAATATTTGGGCACATGCCAGTGACAATACGTGTGAATTTTTTTTTAATGAAATGAGCCCCAACCCCGCTCATTTTAGTCTCAGGCAGACCACAATTTTACCGAGTCATTTTATTTAGTTTCTTTATTATCAATTTTTATTTGGTTAAACTATTAATTTGCAACTTTATATGATTATTTATTCATTTAATTTATTTATATTTATGTATTTGTTTGTTTAGTTATGTATGTCCTAGTTTTGATTGAGTAATTGATTTATTTGTTTATTTATCTGCTTATACATTATTCATTTAACCATTTACTTATTTATTTATTTGTTGATTTAATCATGTGGCACATTTTTTTAATATAATAAGATTGCTTTTTTTTTTTTTTATAATATTGTTTTCATTTTTTTTTCTCTCTCCAGCCATTTACCATCACAAAGATATGAGATATCACAGAATACAATGCATTAATTAACAAACAAAACAGAAAAATAAGATCGCAGAACAATCCATCTTTTCTAAATTACTTACAATATTGTATTGAAGGAAGAAGATTACATTTCAGAAAGAGAAAACAGTGATAACAGAGTCACCAATTAAATTGAACACCTCGCTTATAACATTTATGCAATAGAGGATTGTAAACCTAAGAGGATTAGCTGGGCATAGTATGTTCAAAACTATTTTGCCTTACTCATATATAATTGAGTAAATTGCCATAAAGTTTTTTTCCCCGTGTTTTTTCTTATAGGCTTTGTACCTCGAACGTTTAAGAATTTCCATAAATTCTTCCATTTCCATTTCCATTTCCCTGTTGTAGTCCATTATTAGGAATACTACATTGCTAATGATCCAAATCATGACCTGGTCATATAATCCACCCATTAACCTATACCAGTCCATGGGGGTCATTGTCAAGGTGCGAAAATCGAAATAAATTGCCCATCACTCTAAACGTGCAAGCATATTTCTTCTGCAACACAAACAACAACTGTGACTTTGAATTTTTAGGCAGAGGTGTACATGTTATTTTATTGATAATGTCGCTGGTGGTTTGTTAACGTAATTTGTAAGTGTTGCAGTGTATTAGTTTTACCCGGGCTCCTCGTGTTTGTTATGGAATGCAGCTAGAAAGTCTCCGCGCGCCATGTTTGTGTGAGAAATGTCAACAAGGTCTCGGGATGTGGGAAAGTGAATTCACTTTCCTTATGAATACGATTCTCACGACAGTCCATTGTCTGTCGAGGACTCTTGAGTCCAAGGCTGGACAAAGCCCCTGGCTTTCATATCAGTCCGTATGTAGGCCTATGTATGTATGTATGTATGTGTGTATTTATTTATGTGTGTATGTACGTATCTAATGTATTATGTTTTATTTAACGACGCTCGCAACTGCAGAGGTTATATCAGCGTCGCCGGATGTGCCGGAATTTTGTCCCGCAGGAGTTCTTTTACATGCCAGTAAATCTACTGACATGAGCCTGTCGCATTTAAGCACACTTAAATGTCATCGACCTGGCCCGGGATCGAACCCGCAACCTTGGGCATAGATGTACGTATCTATGTATGTATGTATGTATGTATGTATGTATGTATGTATGTATGTATGTACAGGGACATCATTTTATTTTTACTAACATTTTTAATATTAACCTGGCTATACCTTTCGATCAGCGCCGTTTGCTACCCCCTTCCACGACTGGACTTCAATGATACTGGCGTAATGTACAAACAGATCACTTTACTAGGTATAGGAGGGAAGAAAAGTAGTTCATCCATTTACGTAAACTAGGAAATATCGCAATTTTCAGTTTGATCATTTTCATTAGTTTTTGTTTAATCAGAATACAGTACAGTATTAACAATGAGTGTTTTTACTCACGAACTGAGCTGTCCATGTGGACGTATTTATTATGCAGTGCATATACTGTCTATAGCACATTAGCGTACATTATAGAGAATGAAGTTAAATTTAAAAATAATCATAATATGGATATTTAAACACATTTTTCAAAATGGTGGCCGTTCATTTCGATACAGGCTTCAGTTCCAATGTGCATATTATCACACTATGGACTATTGTACCTAATTCCAATTACCGGTTTCGTCCTTCGTACTAGTAACTCATGTTGAAATATTTCTGTATCTACTCTATAAAAGAGTATCTTACGTACTGTAAATTCAATCTTCACTTCTGGCCGATCCGAAAAGATAAAATTACTCATACTATCTACTGTCCATCCAAGTGGTTATGTCGTAGGGTCATAGAAAGGAAGGGAATCACGTGACAGTTAATTACTTATCGAGGCCCTTTTATTTAAGTTATTTTAAACAGTTGTATAATATTACGTAGACGTCCAATTCCTAACAGAAATTGATGTTCTCAGAAAACAGCTAAGACAGCCCAGCCACTAGCTGGCGAATAAAAGCTGGTGGGGGAAACCGGGATACAACGTAGGCAAACGGACGACAATACCTGTGCGAAAATGATTCAATATTGAAAGCTCTTTCGTCACTGGAAAACGCGAACATATTTTTGGAACGTACTGTTTACTACGACCGTAAGGCTACTATGACTGTATATGCGGTCTTGGATCTGTGTGCAGGACGATTGAACTTCATTAGTAGAAGGGGTGGGAGTGAAGTACATTCAAAAACTCAGGTACAATAAAAATTGAAGTAAAAATAAAATGATGTCCCTGTATGTGTATGTATGTAGAATAATTCGTTTTTTCTTAATCATGAAAAGTTTTGGAGTATTTTATTCAACCAGACAGCTTTTACACGACAACTCAAAAAGTAGGTCTGCTTAAGATTTTGTAATGAAACTTTGCATGCATGTGTAGTTCTCCAATGTGAACAACATACTATGAAACTTTTAATGTAGAATATATAGGCAAGTTTATTTAAAAAATAATATTGGCTATTACACTTTTACTACGTCATACTACTTTTGACCAATAAAGTGGTACGAAAGGACGTCTTTCAACCAATCATGGCTGTTTATCGCTACAGTTTTATCATTTCCCTAGCATTTGTTTAATTTTATCGCTTCCCTAGCATTTGTTTGTTTTTATCACTACCCTAGCATTTGTTTCTTTGTTTGCCAACATTTCAAACTGCAAATTCTTCACGGTATCATAAAACGTGCTTTGCGATCGTAATTTGTTTCCCGCATAGATAGTCGACTGAAAATGGCGGTGCTGTTCGCACGTTTTGGTGAAGCTAATATTAGTGAAATAGAATTTTAATAAGTCAATTAATATCTATTTTATTGTATTAGAGTACTTTATTTCTTCTAATCTATATATATAATTTGAACTGGTAATGGAAATTACGGGAAAACGGCTGAACGGATTTTAATAAATGACCCCTCATTTCGAAGCTTGGAACTCGAAGTTTTTCAGAAAAATAGTAGTTTTCAATGAAATGTCAATTTTTCAACATAATTTTCCTATTTTCCAAAATCCATCTGTCGTCAGTTTTGAGAACTAGCTAAACTAGCTAAATTGCATTTCAGAATAAAACAAAACACACACTACAGTAAACAATATTACACGAAGGCCATGATCTGCAAGAATGCTGACATATTTAGAGCTCAAATTAAATTGGTTATTAAAAACCTAACTTACTAAAAATAATTTACAGGTTCGATTCTGTGGTGTGTAATTTTCTGGGTACAGCTGTGTATTGGATATTAAAAACTACAAAACTTGAGGTGGTTTGATGATATTATTACCATTAGAAATGAAATATTATTGTAGTTAATGCCATGATGTGGCTATTTTTCATTAATTATTATACATATTAATGCTATATTGATGATATGAAAGTGAAACGTTTTGGGGTTATATAAGTAGATGTAGAGAATAACTTAAATTAGATTTTGATTTCTATATTTTACTGAGTGGCGGCTATATAGTATATATAGTATATGTTACTGAAAGCTATAAAACTTACGTAAGATAATATTATTAAAAATCAAATATTTTTATAGTTATTAATCAAGTGGGGTTGGGTCTTTTTCATATATTTAATGGCGGTGTGGTGTAGATATTTATATGCGTGGTTCTCTTCAGTATTGGCTCGAGAGAGAGTATCTTTCATTATTATGGAAGCAAATAACTTTCAGAATGTCTGGTATTCTTCATTGAAAATAAATCTGAAAAATGTTTATTCGAACGTCTAATGAACTTAGTTTGCAGCATTTGCTGCACAAGCCACTAGTCTTTATATACTTTCTTCTGTTTTTATCCCCTTCCTACCATTTGTTTCTTTGTTTGCCAACATTTCAAACTGCAAATTCTTTACGGTACTATAAAACATGCTTTGCGATCGTCATTTGTTTACAGCATAGACAGTCAACTAAAAATGGCGGTTCCGTTCAAACGTTTCGGTGAAGCTAACATTAGTGAAATAGAATTTCAGTAAGTCAATTAATATTTTATTGTGTTAGAGTACTTTATTTCTTCTAATCTTTATATACACTTTCTTCTATTCGTGTAATAGTCAATTAAATCCCACTCGAGTTTCGATTTTCTCTAGATAAATCAAAACCTCTACTGAGATTACTGTTGATAAAGCTATTCATTAAAACCTTAGTATGCAATTTGAGAAATGAAAAAAAATAGATATGTATGTTAATTAATATTTGAGTAGAAAAATTCGCTCCGGCGCCGGGGATCGAACCCGGGTCCTTGGTTCTAAGTACCAAGCGCTCTGACCACTGAGCTACATCGAATTCAATCCACTGCACCGGATCGAATATTCCTTCTTCAATGTTTCCCTTTGTGGCCTGACTCCAAGTTAGGCATATATGTTGACGTATATGTCCAATGTCAACTGCCATTATACTAGGAGCGCACTCAACTGAGTGACTTGTTTGGCCGGGATTCCGCAGTTATGATGCACTGCTAGCTATGAGAATATTATGGATATATTAATTTGTCCTACAGAATAATCTCTGTAATGTTGACAATTAATATTTGAGGAGAAAATGGAGCGAATTTTTCTACTCAAATATTAATTGTCAACATTACAGAGATTATTCTGTAGGACAAATTAATATGTGCATAATATTTTAGATATGTATGTATTTTTAACTGACATGTTAGAGATTTTAATGTATTTTATAGATTATATTTATTAAAAATGGCACAAAAATATTCCGTCGTAATTCAAATCAGATGTTCTTACATCTGTGACTTACTTACTTACTTACTTACAAATGGCTTTTAAGGAACCCGAAGGTTCATTGCCGCCCTCACATAAGCCCGCCAGCGATCCCTATCCTGTGCAAGATTAATCCAGTCTCTATCATCATACCCCACCTCCCTCAGATCCATTTTAATATTATCCTCCCATCTACGTCTCGGCCTCCCTAAAGGTCTTTTTCCCTCCGGTCTCCCAACTAACACTCTATATGCATTTCTGGATTCGCCCATACGTGCTACATGCCCTGCCCATCTCAAACGTCTGGATTTAATGTTCCTAATTATGTCAGGTGAAGAATACAATGCGTGCAGTTCTGTGTTGTGTAACTTTCTCCATTCTCCTGTAACTTCATCCCTCTTAGCCCCAAATATTTTCCTTAGCACCTTATTCTCAAACACCCTGAACCTATGTTCCTCTCTCAGAGTGAGAGTCCAAGTTTCACAACCATACAGAAGAACCGGTAATATAACTCTCTTCTCCTCAACTGGATCCTGTAAGAATTTCAATTTTGCCTGTTTCCTTCTTTCTACTACCATGCAACAATCTTCATCAAACCACGGTTTCTTTTTCTTAGTTTCATAATAACCTATGCTCTGCTCAGCTGCAATTTTGATACTATCTCTGATATTTTCCCACACGCTATTAACATCTAATTCTTTCTCAACTTCGTCGGAACTTTCTAAAGTGGCAAACCTATTCGAAATTTCGACCTGATAATTTTGCTTAGCTTCCTCGTCCTTTAATTTCAAAATATTGAATTTAGTAATATTAACTTGTTGCTCTACTCGCTTGGCTACTGATAATCTTTCTCTTAATTCTCCAATCACCAAATAATGGTCAGAATTACAGTCTGCACCCCTGAAAGTTCGAATATCTACTATACTAGTATGTCTCCGTTTATCTATCAAGATGTGATCTATTTGGTTGTGTGTCAATCCATCTGGAGAAGTCCAAGTATATTTATGTAAATCCTTATGGGGGAATGTTGTACTTTTGACAATTAAATTTTTCGATGTGGCAAAGTTGACTAATCTAACTCCATTGTCACTACTAATTGCGTGTAGGCTCTCTTTTCCAATAGTTGGTCTAAAAATATCCTCCCGTCCTACTTTAGCATTGAAATCCCCCAATAAAATTTTCATGTGATATCTAGGGAACTGATCAAAAGTATGTTCCAATTCCTCGTAGAAGCTATTCTTTATATGGTCGTCTTTCTCTTCTGTAGGGGCGTGAGCATTTATAACTATGATGTCGCACCATCTACCCTTAAGTACTAAATATGATAACCTGTCACTGATAAATTCGACCTTTTTTACTGCTGATTTTATTCTTTTATGAACAAAGAATCCTGTTCCTAATTGGTGATTATTGTTTCCTTCCCCATAATACAACAAGTAATCTCCTATTTGTGATATGCCATTCCCATCTAACCTAACCTCTTGTACTCCTACGAAGTCTATTCTATATCTTACATCTGTGACAATTTGCAAAAACGAAATAATCTTACACAGCGTAAGATATTACAGTGTTAGATTCTTAAATCATTGGCTTACCTAAGAAACGCCTTATTCTGAAGTTCTGGCAGTATCCAATGCTTTCTCAATACTTCATTCTGTGAGAAGGTAAATGTAACTCCAAAGTTACACAATGTCTTGAGCTGGTATGGTTTATAAAATACGTTATGGAAACAAATCTGATTGTTGAGAACGGAAATTGAATGGATAGCACCGACGACATCGTGTGTCTAACGGTGGAACTAAAAAAAAAGCTACTTCTGCTCTCTTCTGTTTCTAGCAAAACAAAAGAACGTTTACCCTGAAATCTCTTCACGCATGGTTAAGTCAATCATTGAGAAACAATGCGAGTCAAATGTCTTCATTACAGAATGTACTCGAACAATTGCCTAACGAAATCCGTTCCCTTTATTGTAGAAGTTTGAACGCCCATTACGTAAATAATACAATAACAACAGAATAGCTCGCTTTGTTCAGAACCTAAAATCTTTATATACATAATTTGAACTGGTAATGGAAATTACGGGAAAACGGCTGAACGGATTTTAATAAATGAACCCTCATTTTGAAGCTTGGAACCCAAAGTTTTTCAGAAAAATAGTAGTTTTCAGTGAAATGTCAATTTTTCAACATAATTTTCCTATTTTCTAAAATCCATCTGTCGTCACTAATTGCATTTCATAATAAAACAAAACACACACTACAGTAAACAATATTACACGAAGGCCATGATCTGCAAGAATGCTGATATATTTAGAGTTCAAATTTAATTGGTTATTTAAAATTTCAAGACTGTAAAAATTAATTTACAGGTCTGATTCTGTGATGTGTAATTTTCTGGGTACAGCTGTGTATTGGATATTAAAATCTACAAAACTTGAGGTGGTTTGATGACATTATTACCATTAGAAATGAAATATTATTGTAGTTAATGCCATGATGTGACTATTTTTCATTAATTATACATATTATTGCTATATTGATGATATGAAAGTGAAACGTTTTGGGGTTATATAAGTAGATGTAAAGAATATCTTAAATTAGATCTTGATTTATATAATTTACTGAGTGGCGGTTATATAGTATATGTTATTGAAACCTACAAAAATTACATAAGATGATAATATTGTTATTAAAAATCAAATATTTTTGTGGTTATTAATCAAGTGGGTTTGGGTCTTTTTCGTATATTTAATGACTGTGTGGTGTCGATTTATATGTGTCATTCTCTTCAGTATTGGCTCGAGAGAGCGCAAAAATTACAGTTTCTAAGGAAAGACCAAAAGGTAATTACTGATAAAATATGAGGCCTACAAGATTTTGTAGTCTCCCGATCATTTCAGCAAGATCTCTTAGCAGGATAAAATGATTTTACCCTCTACATTTGAAGGTAGTTTTAGAAACATGCAGCAGCTATACCAAGATGCTATGTCTATTGTTCGAAAGCATAGCAAACCTGACATTTTTTTAACTTCCACCTACAATCCGCAATGACCTGAAATAGCTATTCCTCTACTCCCACATGAAAAACCGACCGATCGTCCTGACATTGATACTTGCGTTTTCGCGTTGAAACTAAAAAACTGAAGGTATATAGGTTCAAGAAAAAGTATTTGGCATAAAAAAAAACATTCAGAAGGAGTATGTTTCATTATTATGGAAGCAAATAACTTTCAGAATGTCTGGTATTCTTCATTGAAAATAAATCTGTAAAATGTTTATTTGAACTTCTAATGAACTTAGCAGCATTTGCTGCACAAGCCACTAGTATTAATATAAATTAGCAATGTTTTTCAAACTTTTCACGACTCTACGCAGTTCAACAGAATGTCACTATGCGTTGAAATGGGTGTTCATTTGTTTAGTGTTGTAAAACTATGCCTGTTGCCTAGATACGTGTTCATTTGTGTGTTAGACTGTCCGATGTGCAAAATACTAGCTTCGTCCACTGCTAATCGCGTAGAGGAGCGAAGGAAGCAGATGACGTCCTTCCGTCACATAACCGGAAAAGGAAACTGGAGACTAGCCTCGAGTGCGAATGAAGGGCCTAAGTGGCATGTGCAATTACAGAGAGGAAGTGCTGGAAGTGGGGCAGGATCAGGAAATGCACCGCGCACGTGTTCCAGTTCTGATAACGGAGCTTGATCTACACTGATTTACTGGGGATAGTGATAGAGTTCAGTGCGTAGTCCATAATATTTTTCTTAGGTCTATAAATAGTTATACAGGCCAATACTATTTACAAAGGTACTTTGAAACAATAATAATAATAATAACTAGTTCGATTAGTTAAAATGTGTCTCAGTGAAACATACAGCAGAGTCCGTATAGGTCAGTTTCTATCTGATGCTTTTCCAATTCACTGCGGGCTAAAGCAGGGAGATGCACTATCACCTTTACTTTTTAACTTTGCTCTAGAATATGTCATTAGGAGAGTCCAGGATAACAGAGAGGGTTTGGAATTGGACGGGTTACATCAGCTGCTTGTCTATGCGGATGACGTGAATATGTTAGGAGAAAATCCACAAACGATTAGGGAAAACACGGGAATTTTACTGGAAGCAAGTAAAGAGATAGGTTTGGAAGTAAATCCCGAAAAGACAAAGTATATGATTATGTCTCGTGACAAGAATATTGTACGAAATGGAAATATAAAAATTGGGGATTTATCCTTCGAAGAGGTGGAAAAATTCAAATATCTTGGAGCAACAGTAACAAATATAAATGACACTCGGCAGGAAATTAAACACAGAATAAATATGGGAAATGCCTGTTATTATTCGGTTGAGAAGCTTTTACTCGTATCATCCAATCTGCTGTCAAAAAATCTGAAAGTTAGAATTTATAAAACAGTTATATTCCCGGTTGTTCTTTATGGTTGTGAAACTTGGACTCTCACTTTGAGAGAGGAACATAGGTTAAGGGTGTTTGAGAATAAGGTTCTTAGGAAAATATTTGGGTCTAAGAGGGATGAAGTTACAGGAGAATGGAGAAAGTTACACAACGCAGAACTGCACGCATTGTATTCTTCACCTGACGTAATTAAGAACATTAAATCCAGACGTCTGAGATGGGCAGGGCATGTAGCACGTATGGGCGAATCCAGAAATGCATATAGAATGTTAGTTGGGAGGCCGGAGGAAAAAAAGACCTTTAGGGAGGCCGAGACGTAGATGGGAAGGTGATATTAAAATGGATTTGAGGGAGGTGGGATATGATGATAGAGAATAGATTAATCTTGCTCAGGATAGGAACCAATGGCGGGCTTATGTGAGGGCGGCAATGAACCTCCGGGTTCCTTAAAAGCCAGTAAGTAAGTAAGTAAGTTATACAATTTTATTTTCTTTGTACATCTTGTTGATTAATAGAAAATATTCCATTTCAATTTTAGATGACGTTTATGTACCCAGTTTATACATGCCGACATTTTATTAATTGTACCTTAACCTAATATTTATCTACAATTTAAAACTCATGCTAAGAATATTTTGTATGTTTTGTTTTTCCCTTACGTCATTTCCGGGATAATTGAAGTCAAAAATTTGTTACGTTCCTTGATATGCAAGAAACATCTTCAGTACGCAATTCGTTGTTCCTTTGTTACTTAGTGCGTGCAGTTCCCAGTCTTGTTTTTAAGTGAGGATGACCAGCTGTGAACCGGGCGAGGTATAAAGAGGTTAGAAGTATGGACTGCTGTCATTTGAGAAGGGACGGCGGGCATTTTTATACGCCGTACAGATGGGTGAATGCACTCATTCTTATAGCGTACAGATGTTTTCTCTGCGGTCCGACTTGCCAAGTAGACAGAGAGGAAGAAGTGCTTGAAAGATGTTCACTTACGAAGGCCGAATCATTTCTGGTTCTAAACTTAGATTTCATTGATTGGATTGAGAGGTTTTCGACAGTGCCCGCTGTTGATCTCGGTTATGAAATGTGTACACACAGCTCCATGATTTCCCGTGTGACCAGAGAGTTAGTTGTCCATGTTGCTGTAACCAAACTGTCTTAGAAATTTTGACATAGTACAACTTTCATGTTACTGTATAAACTATAGACCTATCAACAATATTATTGTCTTTATGTTTTGTCTTCATCGGTAAAATTATGATCAGGCTTTAAATAATTATATATATATATATATTATATATACATTAGGTTAAGGTACAATTAATAAAATGTCGGCATGTATAAACTGGGTACATAAACGTCATCTAAAATTGAAATGGAATATTTTCTATTAATCAACAAGATGTACAAAGAAAATAAAATTGTATAACTTACTTACTTACTGGCTTTTAAGGAACCCGGAGGTTCATTGCCGCCCTCACATAAGCCCGCCATTGGTTCCTATCCTGAGCAAGATTAATCTATTCTCTATCATCATATCCCACCTCCCTCAAATCCATTTTAATATTATCTTCCCATCTACGTCTCGGCCTCCCTAAAGGTCTTTTTTTCCTCCGGCCTCCCAACTAACACTCTATATGCATTTCTGGATTCGCCCATACGTGCTACATGCCTTGCCCATCTCAAAGGTCTGGATTTAATGTTCCTAATTACGTCAGGTGAAGAATACAATGCGTGCAGTTCTGTGTTGTGTAACTTTCTCCATATATATATATATATATATATATATATATATATATATATATATATGAGTAGCTTAATATCAAAGGCGGACATCTGACTTTCAGATGAAATTTAGATAATGAGGATTCTTATAAATTTTTTCATGCTTTTTTTTTTTCAGTTATGGTGAAACTATATACAAACTCTAACACTATATTTATAAAAATAAATTGTTTTAAAATACTACAAAGAACACTGTGAAACAAAAAAGTGTCACTAGATCAAAACTATGGAGACTACAGATGTCCGTCTTTGATATTAAGCTACTCATATATATGTTGGTTATTTTACGACGCTGTATCAACATCTTAGGTTATTTAGCGTCTGAATGAAATGAAGGTGATAATGCCGGTGAAATGAGTCCGGGGTCCAGCACCGAAAGTTACCCAGCATTTGCTCATATTGGGTTGAGGGAAAACCCTGGAAAAAAACCTCAACCAGGTAACTTGCCCCCACCGGGATTCGAACCCGGGCCACCTGGTTTCGCGGCCAGACGCGCTGACCGTTACTCCACAGGTGTGGACAAATAATTGTATTAGGTCAGGGGCGTACGCAAGGTGGAGGGTTACCGGGTTTGACCCTCCCCTTGAACTTAAAAAAAAAAATAGATTTGAGTACTTTTTATCCTTAATCGTTTTTCCTTCTCTAATTTTTTACTGTCAGAGTAACAAAATCTACATCGACATAAGGCATAGTTCTCCTACAATATATTCATCATGATAGTTTCCTTTTTCATCCTAGGTGAGTTCCATGTACCATTATTGTGTTTAATAATTTTTTTTCAATATATTTGGTTGTTTCCATGGATGTAAAGTCAAATGTCTTACATATCATAAACAAATAAATGTTGACTATATATATAATGATTATTGTGTAAGTGTAATAATAGAATTCATTCATTCATTGTTCTGTCCAAGGGCAGGTCTTTCACTGCAAACCCAGCTTTCTCCAGTCTTTCCTATTTTCTGCCTTCCTCTTTGTCTCCGCATAAGATCTATATATCTTAATGTCGTCTATCATAAATCTTCTTTTACCCCGAACTCTTCTCCCGTTCACCATTCCTTCCAGTAGGCAGTTTCTTCTCAGCAATGACGCAACCAATTCCTTTTCCTCTTCCTTATCAGTTTCATCATCATTCTTTCTTCATCCACACTTTCCAACACAGCTTCATTTCTTTCTTAGGAAATGTAGTAGGTTATGGTGATTATTTTACTGTTGTGAATATTTATAATAAATAAATAGTTGGAATTTTTGTTTTCAGTATTTATAATTAGAGTTCTTAAAATTTCTTTTAGGCACGAAAATATAATTTTAAGGACTCTAATTTATGGATGCGGAAATCAATCACTTCTCGATACTAAAATGAGAATCGAAAAGTCTTTATCATGAAACGACTAGGCTATCTGAAAGATTATTTTAGTCACGTTGTAATTAAAATAAATGATTTTACTATCTTTCGTATCCTAGCAACGGTTCCTAGTCATCTCTCTGGCATGTACAATCTTTGTATTGTCTTCTGAGATTGGACTGCTCCTTGCCATGTATTACGAAACTAAATTATATGCGGAAAAACAATTACAAAGGAGATTAAATGGGATAAATTAGCAGATCACGAGTTGAGAACGTTACATAAATGCGGTGTCACCAAAGCCTTCGAGTCATACACGTGATGCTGGTTTTCTCTTACAACTCAAAGCTTCCTGGATGCAAGCCTTAATTACATGTACGTTGCCGAAACAATTGCAACGCAAATTTAAGATTGCGTTTCCTAGGAAACAATTTCGATATACGGCAGTCTTTTTTTTATCACAGCCTATGATATTTGCAGAGGACTGATATTTTCTGTAGCATTCAGAGCCATATACACAGTGAGCAAAAAAAAAAAAAAAAAAAAAAAAAAAAAAAAAAAAAAAAAAAAAAAAAAAAAAAAAGGCGGCACAAAATTTAAATGGTTATATTCCAGTAGCTAATGATTTCACTTGAAAGTTTATTTCATAGGCAATTTTCACAGTCCTTGGAAAGTACTTAATATATAATTTTTTTTTTACCATTTATTAAACATTTTTTTTATTTTTTGTAAGGCAGTGCAAAATCGATCGTTTATGCCGAACTAAGCATTATGGTCTTACGAGTTCAGCAGGCCAAGCCGTTTGTTATGCTATCGTCATTTGTTTTCTTCCGTTTTGAGTTCTCATTTTGTGAATAATGGGTCGCTTAACGAACGAAGACAAGATTTTCATTAAACATTTGCACCAATATGATAATTTATCTGCCCGTCAAGTTGTAAGGAACTACGCCCAGCGAGAATGGTCTTTTTCAAGTGTACAACGATTGATTAGCAAGATACGGACATGATATCCCTCCTGAGAGATTATTGCGTGAAAGATCGCATTTCTCAGATTCTCTGATGGTTTCCGCTGGAGTTTCAAACGAGATCTTAATCCTGTGGACTATTTTGTATGGAGTCAACTACAAAAAGCAGTTTACTACAAAACAAAAATTCGTAATATTTAACATTTAAGACAACGCCTTCTTGAATGTTGGGACCGACTTGATCAAAGACAGATATCCAGTGCTATTGGGCAATGGAGAAGACGCCTATAAATGGTTGTGCGGGAAAATGGCGGTCACATAGAGCATCATTTTTAATTTTGATTGTTTGAAAGATCATTTAATTTTAAAGATGTTAATTTTACCAACGTTCAGTTTCTGCATTTCGAAGTAATAAATTGTCTTCCAAAACCACATTTTTCGCATCATTGTGTATTGATCTCCATAAGATTTTAATTCAGCCTCAAAATACATAATAAAAAGTCCTGCTCATCTTTAAAGTCTAATCTTTCCAACAGTGTATTCATTATAAATTAATGTGATGTATTTTCGAAAATAGAGTTTTTCTAATTTTGTGCCATTTTTTGGCCCACTTTGTAGGTGTATAATGTTGAGAATCATGGCGATGTGTATTCTGATTGGGTTTCCCTTCGCGATTACACTATTGATAAAGAACATGTAGTCGGAAAAATTCACCATTAAAATGGGACACACTCACGGACAGGAGAACGCGAATTCGATTATGCGCAATGTTCAAAACATACAGAGGTGAGCCTGCCTGGAGAGAAATAAAAAATAGGTTGCAGCCGCCAAATTACTCTTCAAGGAACGACCACTCATATAAATTGAGGGAAAGAAGACAGAGGACGGACACTGGAAAGTTTTCTTTTCTCAATCGTACTATCAGGGACTGGAATGCTTTACCTGCAGACTTACTAAAGGCTTTACCAACAACCAAAAACGTATTTAAAAATAGGCTTAAGAACTTTGCTAATAGAAGGTAATTATACACAGTATTTAAAGGGTGTAAATGATATGTCTGTTGTTATTGAAGTGTTGTATCAGTGAAGAATTATGTTGTGTCAGTGAAGTGTGTAGTGTAAGTGAAACGTGTTACTGTCAGTGAAGCTTTATAGTTTATAGTGGCAGTGCATAGTATTTGAACAGTGAAATGTTTTTGAAGTGTTAGTGAAATCAGGATAGAATCAGTGAAATGTGTCGTAGTTCCAGTGCAGTGAGTGAGTTGACAGCGAAATGAGTGTAATGTTGAAAGGTACTTGTGCAGATATGAACATATCATACTCGTGGGTTTTAGTTAGATCTTGGTTTTAAGATACAAATTAGAATATTTCAAATGTTATTTTAAGTGATTGTTCATTTAATTTAGTATATTCCCTGTTGTTGTTGTTGTTGTTGTTGTTGTTATTATTATTATTAGTATTAATTATTAGTATTATCATTAATTGTATTTTTAATTAATAAGTTTATTATTGTCATTATTGAGTGTAATTAGTTACCACTGCCACCGGTTATATACCCATTGCAGTGTCAGTAAATACATACATACATACACATTCGAGATTTGGCGGAAAACTTTCCCCTAGCCCCTTTTTGTATATACCATGAATTTCTTCTCTACTTTCGGGACTTCAAGTCAAATCTTTAACGTGGAGTGGCTCTTGATAATATAAAAGGACGTTCCGAGAATTTAAAATTTCTCTCAATAAGAAATTCTGTGGCCGGGAGGAAAAAGGTCTTAAGTAAAAATTTTATACTTTTCAGGAAAGCAGTAGAAAGATTGAAATTGGTATCAATTATAGAGTTTTTTAATTAAGATGGTTTCCCGGGATATTATTTGTTTATATTTCTTCTAAAATAGGTAATGTTGCTCATTTAACAACTTTCTTGATTATTTCCAAAAATAGCCGCACTTAAGCCCTTTTAAGGGAAGAGGATGGTACTTTTTGGTGAAAAATGAGTAAATTTTCAAAAAACAATTTTTTTTCCTTAAAATACTCTGTGATATGTGTAGAATACATTGTATAATATTTTGTGGGTATTTGTGCCCTTATCAGTTGTTGAGACGCCATTTTTAAACTTCCTGCGCTCTGGATTTTTAAATCACACCGCCCTTTTGTTTGTTGTTTCCGGAACTTCATTTTTTTTTTTCAAAACCAAATTTTTCTTTAAAATACTCTGTGATGTGTGTGGAATACATTGTATAACATTGTGTGGGTATCTGTGCCCTTATTGGATGTTGAGACGCCATTTTTCAAGTTCCTGCGCTCTGGATTATTAAATCACACCCCCTTTGATTGCTGTTTCTGGAACTTTACTTTTTTCGCTACATAGCCAGACAAAAATCGATATAATTTTTGAACTATTAAAGATATATGAATGAAATTTAGAATACACATTCTCTAGACTACTAGGAAACTTTTCTCTGTAACGGAATTTCCCTAATTGATTTCATTTTAAAAATAAGTCTCTCTGTTTGCAAGAAAGAAAATAAAAAAATGTTATTAAATTTTAATTGTTTATTTTACAAATGTAGGAACTAATATCAAATTTCTGTTACAGACAGTTTGTAGAGCGTGCTTTTACAAATAAATTGTAACATAGTGTTTGAATTTATCTTTAAAAATGGCTTAGATATATCGAGTTTAGTAAAATCCTGCATTGGGTACATTTTTTTCTTCAAATCTGCCTTCCAAATAATTTATTCAAAATATTTATATTTTGTTGAGTTGCTATAGCCATGAGCTCTCTACATACAAAAAATTAATATTTTACACCAAATAAGAAAAAAGTTTTAAAAATTACTATTCTCTCCCCTTAAGATTAGAGCCCAAACTGAGTAGAAAAGACTATGTAAACATAAGACCTTTTTCGTGTCAAAATAAATGAGAAATGTAAATTATTGGGAATGGAAAATTGGTCTTAAACAATTACAGGACTGTTTACCCTGGTGCTTAAAATATTAAAAGGAAAAGGCGTCAGTATGTGATAAAATGGCTAAAATACAAGTTAGAACTTTTTAATAGGGAAGCATGGAAAGTAAACATGTGATGTTTGTAAGGAATAAAGTATTACATATTCTTAAGTCCTTTATTCTGTGTGTGCTCGATTCAAAAAGTACTTAGACATTTGGTAACGCTCTGTAAACCCAGTCAGGAGTCTTATTTGACTTTAGCCGTTTTACCAGATTGTAGAGAATTGCTTTCGCTTTCAGAATATCTAAAAATCTCATTTTCACAAAAAATTGACTTAAGACCTTTTTCCTCCCGACCACAGAATTGTCTTCATCATTGTGTACTGACCCCCCCCCCCCATAAGATTTTAATTGAGCCTGAACAAACATGATAAAAAGTCCTGCTCATCTTTAAAGTCTACTCTTTCCAACAGTGTATCTATTATAAATTAATGTTATATATTTTCGACAATAGAGTATTTCTAATTTTGTGCTTTTTTTTTTGGCCCACTGTGTAGGCGTGTAATGTTGAGAATCATAACAATGGAGTTGCAGTGTAGTCATTTGTTTCAGGATACATACGTGGTTACGTTATTCCCTACACACACTATTCTGATTCGGTTTCCCTTCGCGATAACATTGTTGATAAAGAACATGTCATTCGAGATTTGGCGGAAAACTTTACCCTAGGCCCTTTTTGCATTATACCATTAATTTCTTCTCTACTTTCGGGACTTTAAGTTCAAATCTTTAACGTAGAATGTCTCTTGATAATATAAAAGGATGTTCCGAGAATTTAAAATTTTGTCTCAATAAGAATTTTTTTTGAGCTGATGAGTGCCGCCACTGAATAACCTTTATATGCTTGTTCGCATTGTAATTGACCTGGAGTTGCTCTCACTGCGCCTTCGTGACTTCTCCACACGGCCACATCCAGGTTTCCTCAATCCGTCGGTATTTGAATACAATAAAGGGCATTGCATACAAGAACGGCAACATCTAGGATCGGCCCTCGGATTCATAAGAATTCCCATCGTGCCTAGAAATCGTGGCTTGGAGCCGTTCCAACGAGGAAGCTGAGGTCGCTATGATGGAAGATATTGGCCAACCACCCAATCAATCCGGCAGAATCCTGCTTCGCGTTCTCGTTATGCAGTGCTGCATTTCTTTCTCCCGATATGTGTTTGCATGATGCCAAAGCTCCAGTTCATCCATAGTACAGTGCTGTTTTTTTATCTGGGTCGTGAAGTTTTCTGCGCAGCAAAATCCAGGCCAATATTATTATTATTATTATTATTATTATTATTATTATTATTATTATTATTATTATTATTGTATCTTTTTAATTCAGACAATAATGTAGTTTTATTCTCACAACAATAACTCCTTTCTACAATTTGAATGTAAACACTCCCGTCAACAATGGGATTTCCATTCCACACAGTAACACCACAGTCTACTATATACAGTCGCGAAGCTCAATATGTAGTAAAAATGCAAACATGGGTAGTTGCCCACCACTAGGATCGCTACTATCGCCTCATCATCGCAGATCTCTCTCCTAGCAGCCGACAAAATATGTTACACTTTCGTTGTCGTGTTCTTTTGTTAGAATTAACACCTTCCTTCCATTATTGAAATATTAAATGCATAAAGTTAATTTATTATTTTAATGAAGTATATTAAATTCCACCATAAACTGGAAGATACCCGCAAGAAATAAGTTAATATAATTTTTGTTTGTGCAAAACGAACTGAAATTTACTATAATCGCTTCACTCATTCAAGATTATAGCGATAATTAACTATGAAACCAATACATATTAATTTGCATTTCCCTTTACAACAATAATAATGGAAATATGAATTAATGGAGTAACTTACGTGTACCGGTACTTGTAGTGTAGGCTTACGTAGTTAACAAAGTGGGCTGAGGTTAAGCAATAATAATCACACCAGAATTGGAAATAAAACGTGATCAATAAATTTTATTGTAACAGACTTTTTCTACGTCTCTAGTAAAGTAACAAATAAAAATAACAACAAAATTAACAGCTATAATAAAAAACATATCCTTTGAAAAAAAAAGTAGGCCTAAGCAATAATAATCCCACCAGAATTGAAAATAAAACGTGATCAATAAATTTCATTAAAACAAACTTAATTTTTCTACGTCTTTAGTAAAATATTATTATTCCAATTATTGTATTTTAGCCATTATCATTTTCATTACAACCAATAAACCAATAACGAAAATTTCACAAGCATCAATGTGAAATACGCAACGAGCTAGCACTCGATGGAAATACGACACAGTCCAAAGTCGACCGTGGACAGTCTATTGTTTCTAGTTGCTAACCGCTTGGAGCGCTTTATCACGAGATTTGCAAAAAATCACCTCAAGCTTCGCGACTGTATATAGTAGATTGTGGTAACATAGTATTCGTTATTGCAATCCACAGACGACAATGACAATTTACTTGGATTATTGAGAACAACAATGTACTGCTAATTTTAACTAATGTTCACAAAGAACTACTTACAAGTCAGAACTGTCAGTTCTCAGTTCACAGTTCGTTTGTCTTGGCTAGTTCTTCCAGCTCAGTCACTCGAGTTCACAGTATCTCGAACCCCAGACCTTCAGAGACAGTCCACTGAACTTCGAACTCAGGTCCCCCAACTGGGGTCCACTGTACTCACACAGCTGCGGACACAAACAATCGAACTCCGGTCTCGAAGCTGGCTTCACTGCTACACTGACTGGCTGACCAAAAACTGACGACTGCAACAACTAAACTAAACTGAATTCACTCGCGTGTCGTATTTATAACTAAACCATAGTTTCCGGAAAGTACGATTTCGCGAACAATCTTCAAATACCTAGAAGATGGCACCTCTCGAATTCTCTGGATTTCTCCCCTCACTGCCGCGGTCGCCGTCTCCAGTGGCGCCTGATTGACTGAGGCAAGTGAGGCCGGGCCTCAGTCACTTGGCTTAACTGGAATCAAATTTTGTGTTTTTATATAATGTATTACTAGGTTCAAAAAGTTCCCGGAATTTTACTACCATTTTTCGTATTAATATATAACAAGGGATATTATACATTTGTTTTGTTGGTAACATTCATGATGTCATTTCCTTAAAGTTTGTTGATAATGGCAATTATTGGTTTTGAGTTGTAGGCAATTGTTTATCATAGTGTTTCGTTTGTTCGTCGCATTTTGTAATTATGTCCACAGAGCAAAGTACAAACATCAAGTTCTGTGTTTTGCTGGGGACATGATCAGTATGGCTGATGAAAATGGTGATTTCTTAAACAAAATGAAACTGGTGCTACTTGTACGACCCAGTCCCTAAACGACAGTCATCTGAGTGGAAATCGAAAACATCTCCTCGGAAGCAAAAATTTCCTAGGGACACTTCCAAAGGCAAAGTTATTTTAAATGTTATGTTTTATTTAACGACGCTTGCAACTGCAGAGGTTATATCAGCATCGCAGGAAGTGCCGGAATTTTGTCCCGCAGGAGTTCTTTTACATGCCAGTAAATCTACTGACATGAGCCTGTCGCATTTAAGCACACTTAAAGCAAAGTTATGTTGGAAGTTTTCTTCGACTCTCAGGGTCTCATGCACCATGAGTTCATTCCAGAAGGTCGTACTGTAACGAAAGAATTGTACGTAGAAACCCTCCGTCGCCTCTGGGACGCAGTGAGAAGGAAACGTCCAGAAAAGTGGGTAGAAAACAACTGGTTCCTTATGCATGACAATGCACCTGCTCATCGCGCAATTATTGTAAAGAATTTTCTTGCCAGGCACAACATAACTGCTTTGGATCACCCACCATACTCTCCTGATCTCTCACCACCTGATTACTTTCTGTTTCCCCGTCTGAAAAGTCATCTGAAAGGACGGAGATTCAATGCTGAAGAGGTTATCGCAAACGCGACGAGAGCACTAAGACGGGTTTCACAAAATGGCTTCCAGGCCTGCTTCCAGGAACTCTACACGCGTTGGCAAAAGTGTGTTGTTGCGGAAGGCAACTATTTTGAAGGGAATGCTGTAGAATAGTGTTTAAGGTACGTTGTTTCTATGATGCTAGCAAATTCCGGGAACTTTTTGAACCTAGTATGTAGTTATTTGAATGAAGCATATATCGCTGTAGAAGCATTTTAAAACTTTGTGACGTATATAGACCTGTTTTGCAGTAAAATTTACTCCTGAGGCCAGAATCGTTCGTGCCGGGTCTGTCTTCTGAATTTCCTGTATTTTCGCGGGGTTTGAGCTTGCGCTTAAAACGTTGTAGCCGAGGCACAATTCGTCTGGCCTGGTCAGGTTTCACTCCTCACATCCATGGGCCGGCCGCAAGGGTAGAGTGAGGTGGGAATAGCAGTGGTGACTTGTCTTCCTAAATAGGTCATAAATAACACAAATTCCAGCTCTTTGGCAGGCAGAGACCCACACTATTCCCTCCCCTTATGTCTCAGTTTATGACTTAAACGAGGGTGTTGTACTATTGTACTTCGTAGTACAGTAGTGAATCTGGGCCAATGTTGTTATGTGTTTCGGGAAAATATAAACAGAAACAAATGCGAGGAATAATGCTGGTGCAGTTAATTCATTGTTAAAGTGTCCTTTTTTCAAGAAGAAATAGTATTGAAAGAAAGGAAGTTTTAAATAAAGAGACTACCGAGATACCTACGACATCGCTGACAATTTTTCTGACACATAATCTTAAAACGCGAGTTTCTATTGCATCCTGGTATGGGCAACATAAATGGTTAAGTGGTAATGTGGTGCAAAATAAACTTCTGTGTTGGCCTTGTTCGTTGCTGTCAAGGGAAAAAAATAAAAAGAACAGAAAGGAAGGGATTTTCGAAACACATAATGTGGGTTGCTTCATCACACTGAAACTATCACTGAAACTTACAGCATAACAGCTTATTTGGTGAGTGACATTATTTTTCATCAATAGTAGGTTAATAATAATAGACTAATAATAATACGAATAGTAATAATAATAATAATACAGTAATCATGATATTAATAATATAACAATAATTAATATCATAAACATTTCCTATCGGAGGCACTTAAACTAGTTGCATCTGGCCTCACCGAGGATTTCGATCACCGGCCGTTACTGGCCGTCTCTCCTCTCCTCTCCACGCCACAGCACATGCCCCAGGAAGCAGATGCGTGCGCAACTTCATTTGCCGCGCCGAGCCACGGCCGACCTTGCTCTCCTGCCGGTCGTGAGATCGTTTCCCGGCTGTCACATTATTATTATTATTATTATTATTATTATTATTATTATTATTATTATTATTATTATTATTATTATTATTATGTGAAACGTTTATGCTCGTTTTCCAAAAATGAATAAAATACTACGAAAATTTCAACACTTGACTTCAGTTGCTTAGCAACGGCAGTGAGTTCGTAACACTATGACGTCACCTAGCAACGGATCAGACACTTGAATATTTGATGTGTTTGCTACAGGAAAATATTTTCTTTCTTGCATTATTTATGTTTATTATTTTTCTTGCCGTAGAACGACACTAAGGCTCTCCAACAAGGCAATTGAGATGAAACACAGTAATTCCGTTGTAAATACATGTACAGTACATGACCGACCCTTGTAGCTGATTTCAGAGCCTTGTTCACAGTGATAGCACGATAGACTGGTAACAAAGACTTTCGTGGTTCGAATCCTGCCTGGGAAGGAAACTTTTTTTTTGTTCCATATTCAAATTTATTCCCAATATTTTTCGATTGCTGGTAAAATTCATGTTCTGGGAATAATAAATTAATTAAGTAGTGAAATGTCGCTACAGTTGATAAGTATGGGAATAAATTTGAATAAGGAACAAAAAAAAGTTTCCTTCCCAGGCAGGATTCGAACCACGAAAGTCTTAGTTACCAGTCTATCGTGCTCTGGAGTGAACAAGGCTCGAGCTACAAGGGTCGGTCCGGTTTTTTTGCCACTACTGTACAGATAGGCCTATATATGGTGACTCGTAAGTAATGTCATTAATTCCAGAGTGTTATTCTTTGAGATATTTCAAACAAAAAAGTTTAATGCAATTTTGATCGTTTTTGCTTCATTTTCGATATGAAAATTGTTTTATACGAAACATTTCATAGCGTATTTTGTGAAAAATCATTGATTTAGTTTCCAATATGCTCAGTCAGTTTAAGGTAACAATGTATTATGATAATACATGATTGAAAAAATTTGTTTTGTCCTTGTAATGTACAGAAATTTGATCCGAACAAGTATAGCTTTTCATTCTGAAAAGGAATTGTAAAATGTTACATTTTTTCGGATCAAATTTCTGCACATTTAAAAGGTAAAGGTAAAGGTATCCCCGTAACATGCCATGAAGGCACTTGTGGGGTATGGAGGTAGAGCCCCATGCTTTCCATGACCTCGGCACTAGAATGAGGTGGTGTAAAGACAAAACTAAATTTCTTTTAGCCATTTATTATTGTAATACACTGCTCTCTTAAATTGACTGATCATATTGGGAATTATATCAATGGCGTTCCCAATAAACGCCATGAATTATTGTATATAAAACATTTTTATCTCGATAAGGAAGGAGAAACGAAGAATTTTTTGTTTGTTTGAAATGTCTCATAGAATATCTGCCTGAAATCAATGACATATTCGATAAAGAAATGGAGGAAAAATAATAATTAATCATAGAACTTCTAAGTTAGCCTACATTAAATTTATTTCAGTCTATGTTATATACATAATATTTATACGAGGGATGTTTATAAAGTGAAGTCCATTTTATATGTAACAAAAATGGCATAGTGGTTACAGGCTTTGTTTACATCACTTTGATTTATTTTTCTACATCGTTTCCGAGTAAATTGAGACACTTATCATAGCATTCAACGAGATATTTAATACCGCAGTCATTTGTCTTCCACCTGTGACTGAAGTCAACCTACGACGCTGGATTGCAACTCTTCGCCATCGCCAAAGACTGCTATGCAAGCCACTTCTTAATATGCATGAGAATATAGTAATTACAAGGTTCCAAATCAGGACTGTATGGAGGATGACCAAACACCTCCCAGGTGAAATTTTACAGTTCGGTGCGTAGTATGCGAGTGGGCGTTTTCGTGCAAGAAAACCACCCCGTGGCGCAACATGATGGATTTCAGCCACTTTACTGTTTTCGCCAATGAAATCGTATCTCTCAGCAGGTCGGATTCTAAATTAGACCACATACTTTGAACACGCGTAACACTGCAAATATGGCGTCGCTATGCCGATTACTGCGCGCTGTATATGAAAACGGACGTTATTTTATGAATAACCCTCAAGTTTCATGCATTTTCGTAAAGGGATCCTATGAATCTACTATCACTTTCTTGGAAACCCGAAAAAGTGTAATATATATATATATATATATATATATATATATATATATATATATATATATAATTCGAACTGGTAATGGAAATTACGGGAAAACGGCTGGACGGATTTTAATAACTGATCCCTCATTTTGAAGCTTGGAACTCAAAGTTTTTCAGAAAAATAGTAGTTTTCAGTGAAATGTCAATTTTTAAACATAATTTTTCTATTTTCCAAAATCCATCTATCGTCAGTTTTGAGAACTAGCTAATAGCATTCACTGCCGAGTTGATATATCCTTCGCTTTTTTGTAAAGGAGAAGCGAAGCGAGCATCAATTCGGCCGTGTTGCATTTCAAAATAAAACAAAAACATACTAGAGTAAACAATATTACACGAAGGCCATGATCTGCAAGAATGCTGACATATTTAGAGCTCAAATTAAATTGGTTTTTAAAAACTTAACTTACTAAAAATAATTTACAGGTTCGATTCCGTGGTGCGTAATTTTCTGGGTACAGCTGTGTATTGGATATTAAAAACTACAAAACTTGAGGTGGTTTGATGACATTATTACCATTAGAAATGAAATATTATTGTAGTTAATGCCGTGATGTGATTATTTTTCATTAATTATACATATTAATGCCATATTGATGATATGAAAGTGAAACGTTTTGGGGTTATATAAGTAGATGTAGAGAATAACTTAAATTAGATTTTGATTTCTATATTTTACTGAGTGGCGGCTATATAGTATATATAGTATATGTTACTGAAAGCTATAAAACTTACGTAATATAATAATATTATTAAATATCAAATATTTTTATAATTATTAATCAAGTGGGGTTGCGTATTTTTCATATATTTAATGGCGGTGTGGTGTAGATATTTATATGCGTGATTCTCTTCAGTATTGGCTCGAGAGAATCTTTCATTGTTATGGAAGCAAATAACTTTCCGAATGTCTGGTAGCCTATTCTTCGTTGAAAATAAATCTGAAAAATGTTTATTTGAACGTCTAATGAACTTAGTTTGCAGCATTTGCTGCACAAGCCACTAGTAATAATATAATACCTTATCTCTTTTTTCTATTTTACTTATTTTTTACTTTTTGATCAGTTTTGTTATGTAGAAGGTGCTTGGTCAACTACTTCTAGTTTGTCGTGGTCAAATAGTTTGGAAGGAGAGTTTCGTCTGAACATAGTCTGTATTCTTTGCCAAATTTTATGTTGACTCTTTGATGGCTTTATCTCTCGATAGAAATGGCTTCTTGCCCACATATCCTTCATTCAATTCTTTATACTGGAATCCCTTTTAATTTCTTCTATAACTTCACTCTGTTGATAGTTCTATGGTCATTGTATCACGTCATAGGCGAGTGGTCGTCAACCTTTCGTGAACGTTGTGCCAAATTACTACTACGAATTGACCCAACGCGCCAGTGTTTTTTTTTAATTAAACACCAGTTGAATGTTCTAAGATTCAAGTAGAAATACACGCAACATAAGTTAAGTAGTTTAGGATGCATGTACCAAATTACGAGTATGCACGCCTGTGCTCCCCGTAACTTTGTGAATTTATTACATCAACAAATGATTATTTTTTGTCTAAGTTTAATTATTTTATAAAAAATTCGAGTTTCACGGATATGATACAAACCTTCACATAGGCCTACGTTCTCCATGTGTTACAAGAATTCAATTTTTTTTATCATATTGCGAATGATATGGGATCTATTGTTTATTCAGGGAGGTCCAGCGAAGAGTGGACTCAGCGAATGATATTAGGTCTACTATTTTTTTTTTTAGATTTTTTTAGATTTATTTATTTAACCTGGTAGAGATAAGGCCGTCAGACCTTCTCTGCCCCTCTACCAGGGGATTACAACTATAACATGAACAATAAGATTACAATTAATATTAAATTTACAATTACAATTACAATAAAAATTAATGTACGACAAGAATACCTGATTAATGAAAGCTAGACATTTTATCATAGAAGTTAAGAACAAAGAATATTTTTATATTTACTAAATTACAAATTAAACCTACAATAACAAAATTCTATAGTGATGAAATTACCGGATATTGAGATATTTTGTGGTAGATTAAAAGAACTATTTACAAGAAACCATGTCTGAACGACTCTCAATTACTGACCAAGTGCCTAGTAAGTTTGCGTTTGAATTGAATTTTATTTCGACAGTCCCTGATGCTAGCAGGTAACGAATTTCAGAGTCTTGGCAGGGCTATTGTGAAAGAGGATGAGTATGAGGAGGTGCGATGGGATGGTATTGTTAGTATTGTTTCATGGCGAGAGCGTGTGTTCAGATTGTGGTGGGAAGAAAGGTAAGTGAAGCGAGACGACAGGTACGAAGGAATAGAAGAGTTCAAGATTTCGAAGAGAAGGAGAAGTGAATGTAAATTTCTTTTCTTATCTAGTTTAAGCCAACCTATTGCTTCCAGGGATGGGGTAATATGATCATATTTACGAACATTGCTTACAAAACGTACACACAAATTATGAGCACGTTGAAGTTTCATTTTGTTGTCGCTGGAAAGGTCAGTCAGTAAAATGTCAGCATAGTCAAAATAGGGAAATACAAGGGTCTGCACAAGGGACTTTTTTAAGCAAGAGGGAAGATGAACATTTATCCTTTTTAGCACATGGATAATAGAATATACTTTTCTGCAGGTTTCTGTGATTTGCGTGTCCCAGTTGAGATCATTATCCATGTGAATGCCAAGATTTTTTACCGAAGAACTGAAAGGGATATGCACTGTACTATTTATATTGGACATCTAACGAAAAGTGGACTTAGCGATTGATGTTAGGTCTACTGTTTATACAGGGAGGTCCAACGAAAAGTGGACTCAAGGAATGATATTAGGTCTACTGTTTATAAGGGAGATTCAACGAAAATGGACTCAACGATGATAGTAGGTCTACTATTTATACGGAACATCTAATGAAAAATGGACTCAGCGAATGATGTTAGGTCTACTGTTTATACAGGGAGATCCAACGAAAAGTGGACTCGACGAATGATGGTCTACTGCTTATACATGGAGATCAACGAAAAGTGGACTCAGCGATGATATTAATCCTTCGCGCTACAGCCCGTGAAGGGCCTAGACCGACCAGCCGGCTGCTGGCCTCACGCCCACATGCCGAAGCAGAGGTAGACGATCATCCAACCTAGCGATGATATTAGGTCTACTATTTATACGGGACATCTAATGAAAAGTGGACTCAACGAATGATGTTAGGTCTACTGTTTATACAGGGAGATCCAACGAAAAGTGGACTCAGCGAATGATATTAGGTATACTGTTTATACAGGGAGATCGAACGAAAAGTTGACTCAGCGAATGTTATTCGGTCTACTGCTTATACGTGGAGATGCAACGAAAAGTGGACTCAGTGGATGATATTAGGTCTACTATTTGTACAGGACATCTAACGAAAATGGACTCAGCGAATAATGTTAGATCTACTGTTTATACAGGGAGATCGAACGAAAAGTTGACTCAGCGAATGTTATTCGGTCTACTGCTTATACGTGGAGATCCAACGAAAAGTGGACTCAGCGAATGATATTAGGTATACTGTTTATACAGGGAGATCGAACGAAAAGTTGACTCAGCGAATGTTATTCGGTCTACTGCTTATACGTGGAGATGCAACGAAAAGTGGACTCAGTGGATGATATTAGGTCTACTATTTGTACAGGACATCTAACGAAAATGGACTCAGCGAATAATGTTAGATCTACTGTTTATACAGGGAGATCGAACGAAAAGTTGACTCAGCGAATGTTATTCGGTCTACTGCTTATACGTGGAGATCCAACGAAAAGTGGACTCAGCGGATGATATTAGGTCTACTATTTGTACAGGACATCTAACGAAAATGGACTCAGCGAATAATGTTAGATCTACTGTTTATACAGGGAGATCGAACTGAAATTGGACTCAAGGAATATTAGATCTACTGTTTATACAGGGAGATTCAACGAAAATGGACTCAGCGAATAATATTAGGTCTACTGTTTATACAGAGAGATCCAACGAAAAGTGGACTCAGCGAATGATATTAGATATACTGTTTATACAGGGAGATCCAATGAAAGGGGGACTCAGCCGTTTTGTTGCTCCTCGTCCCATGCGATACATAGTATATAGTATACTGTGTTGTATTAATAAATAAATGAATTAATAGATAATACATTATATTAGTTAATAATAGTGGGATATACGAAATAAATTATAAATAAATATAGTATGACATTAGGCCTACTTACCAGATTTAAATGTATTCGTCAATGTGACTATCGCCTGCTTCCAAATATTTCTCGCAACTTCGGATAAAAGACTACACTCCATTGTCATTAACTTTTTTTTGTTTAGAACAGTTCTAATGCTCCCAAGCTTAACGAAAGAGCTTTACAGCTAGTGACCTATAACTCGTTTGGAAACTGGAGAATAGTAATAATACCGTATCTTACAACATACGAAACGTTGAAATAGGGCCTTGTATTCAGCCATGGTCTCATAAACTACGTTTACTTAATATTTTGTCAGGTTTTGAATTTAATTTACTAATGTAAATAATTCACTACATTCAGAGCATGTAGTAGATTTGAACGGATCTTTCCAAGCGTTCTTAACGATTTTTCTGAAAACCGTTACTCAACGTCTGTTTTTCTTACTTTTGCTCTTTTCCGAATTCCTTTTTCCCAAACCAACTCTCCAAAACAGTTATTCCTAATGTACAGTTCCAGTAAAGAATGGCCTGCCTAATTTTACAAAGTTTCAGTTACAACGCATTGCGCATGTGCAGTAAACAAGATCGCCTGTGTTTATCCTTCTTGTGGACAGTCGTGCGAAACTTGTTGCCTATATGCAGGTGGTCTGTCTTCAAGACTAGAATACTGCATGTTTGCGATATTACGGCGAACTAATCACTACCTACGCTCTGCAATAATAACCAATATCAATATCGACAATAGACGACATTCGTGGCAGGAGTACCAATATAAATTCTCTCAGAACCACAAAGATCATAATATTAAATTTCAGGTTTATACCAACTCTCAAAGAGAAATTATAACTAATTAAAATGGTCAAGGTTTATATGGATCGCACTGTATAATGGTGTTCTTGTGAATGAATGGTGACTATTTCCAACCTATGTGACTGTATTTTATATTAGGTAAATTTCCCTTCTAAACAAAATAAAGTGTTCGCAGATACTGATTTATGAAAGACAATCTCTAGACACACATAATGACTTAATGCGCAGTTTTAGACGCCGTGACAAATTAACACCGCTGTAGTCGCTCTGCAAGAATCGTGACCGCTTAGAAGATACAAAAGAAGGGCAGTCGACGTGTTTCATTTCCCCAGTTGCTTCAACACGAAGTAGGTGTTGTGTGACATGAATGCGACAATTGCAATGCAGTCCGTTTGCTAATTTTCTGTGACTCCGTTTGCTACGCGAGTGAATACTTCTCAGCTGGTTCTTAGTAGTATCTCACCTATCCTTATTGTTCTCTACAGTTTGAAAGAGACGTTAAGTCTGTATTATTATTACCAGGGAAAGGATTTATATGTAAATACATATTTACTTATAAAGCTAATATAATTTATATTTTGCATTATCTTTATGTTTCACAATGTGTAGGGTTGAAAAATCCTACTTTTATTTTCCATATTTTTCCATATTTTAGAGTTTAGTACATATTTTCGTTAATTTCCATATATTTTCCATATTTCATATAAAACAGTCCATATTATATTAGGTTTAACAATAAAACAAAACAAAATTCCATTAACTTTTAAAAATACATTTCAACAATAGAGATTTAAACACATGTTCAGTAATCCCTTTAACATCAGAGTTATTTGAAAATTAGCAGTCCTATCAACAATGGGAAAGTAAGTTACAAAACTGTATTAATTTAATTTAAAATTTTTAACAGACTTCAGTTGTGCAGCTCAACAGTTAAATGCCAGTCAGAGTACACATAGGTTCAGTTTTGTAAATCATACTATAAAGACGGTAAATATGCCAAAAGTACGTCATTCAGTCAATTTAAAATCAAAACTAACAAGTTACATTTCAGAATTTAAAGAAGATGGTTTATCAACTGACAATAAAATATTATTTTGTAATTTGTGTCAGTGTGCAGTATCATCTACACAAAAGTTCCTGGTGCAACAACACATTACAACTAGTAAACATCAGGCCAACAAACAACTAAATTCCAAGCAGAGACAATTGTTTTTAACACAACCAACAACATCGAATGTAAGATCTGAGTTTAACATCGACCTGTGCCGTTCTCTCATCTCTGCTGATATTCCTCTCTACAAACTAAAGAATAAGGTCTTCAGGGAATTCCTTGAAAAATATACTCAACATACAATCCCGGATGAGTCAACACTTAGGAAGACGTATGCTCCATCCATCTACGATGAGACAATACAGAAGATAAGAGATGAAATTAAAGATAGTTCAATTTGGGTTTCCATTGATGAGACTCCCGACAAAGAAGGTAGACTTGTTGGTAATGTAGTTATCGGTTTGTTAAGTGAACAATATTCTGAACGAATTCTTTTACATTGTGATGTTCTAGAAAAGTGCAATAACAAAACTATAGTTAAACTGTGGTATCCTGTGGCCAAAGGGTATTATGTACGATAATGTGTTATTCTTTATTAGCGATGCTGCCCCTTATATGGTCAAAGCTGGACAAGCATTATCTGTTGTATATCCTAAATTGACTCATTTTACTTGTGTGGCGCATGCATTTCATCGTGTGGCAGAAGTGGTCAGAGACAATTTCCCTAAAGTAGATTTGTTGATTTCATCAGTGAAAAAAGTATTTCTCAAAGCTCCCAGTAGAGTTAACGTGTTGAAAGAAATGTACCCTGAAATTCCATTGCCACCAAAGCCAATTTTAACTAGATGGGGTACATGGCTAGAAGCAGTTGAATATTATGCCGAACATATAGACTCTATTAACAATGTTCTCCTTGCATTGGACTCTGAAGATGCAGTCTCAATTGATACTGCGAAAACAGTTATCTGTGACATAAGTGTGAAGAATGACTTAGCTCACATTCAGCATACATTTTCATGCATCATAAAAACGCTCAAAAGTCTCCAAAATAGGCACCTTTCACTATCTGAAAGTTTTGAAATTATAAATAGTACTGTGGAACAACTGAATCGTGGTAGAGGTAAAGTTGCAGATGCAGTAAGAGCTAAGGTGGACACTGTACTTTAAAAAAACCCTGGATATGAAGAACTACAAAAGGTTGTTGCTGTGATGAGTGGTGAATCAACAGTGAAGATTAACTTGGACTTATCCCCAGCAGACATTGTGAAATTGAATTATGTACCAGTTACTTCTTGTGACGTCGAACGCTCTTTTAGTCAGTATAAATCTATCCTCAGAGACAATAGAAGAAGATTCACTTTTCAGCACTTGAAAGAAATGTTTGTAACCTATTGTTATGGTAACAGACAATAAAAATTGTGTTTTGTTGAAACTACATTGGAAGATAAGGTACGTCCATTATATTTTTTGTTTAGTTTGATTAAAATGTACCAATATTTAACGTAC
Organism: Periplaneta americana; assembly: GCF_040183065.1. Lineage (NCBI taxonomy): Eukaryota > Metazoa > Arthropoda > Insecta > Blattodea > Blattidae > Periplaneta > Periplaneta americana. Next base: position 10,943,294 of record NC_091122.1, on the reverse strand, counting down.
ATAGTCATTTTTTTATAATTTTAAGTCCATATTTAATTCCATATTTTGGTAAAAATCCATATTTAATTCCATATTTTGGTAAAAATAACTACATATATATTTACATATTTCATATATTTTTAGTCCATATAAATCCGTTCCCTGATTATTACTGTTATATTTATATATTTCTCTTCCTTGTTAGCCTATATATCTTCTTTCTTTTTATGTCTTGTTTCTCGGATGTTTTCTTTTCTTACGTAATTATTTGGGTATTTTCCTTACTTTTCTTATTTCTTTTCTTTTTTCTTGGATGTTTTCTTTTCTTACGCAATTATTTGGGTATTTTTCTTACTTTTCTTATTTATTTTCTTTTTTCTTGGATGTTTTCTTTTCTTACGTAATTATTTGGGTATTTTCCTTACTTTTCTTATTTATTTTCTTTTTTCTTGGCTGTTTTCTTTTCTTACTAATTATTTGGGCATTTTTCCTTACTTTTCTTATTTATTTTCTTTTTTCTTGGATGTCTTCTTTTCTTACGTAATTATTTGGGTATTTTCCTTACTTTTCTTATTTCTTTTCTTTTTTCTTGGATGTTTTCTTTTCTTACGCAATTATTTGGGTATTTTTCTTACTTTTCTTATTTATTTTCTTTTTTCTTGGATGTTTTCTTTTCTTACGTAATTATTTGGGTATTTTCCTTACTTTTCTTATTTATTTTCTTTTTTCTTGGCTGTTTTCTTTTCTTACTAATTATTTGGGCATTTTTCCTTACTTTTCTTATTTATTTTCTTTTTTCTTGAATGTTTTCTTTTCTTACGTAATTATTAGGGTATTTTCCTTACTTTTCTTATTTATTTTCTTTTTTCTTGGCTGTTTTCTTTTCTTACTAATTATTTGGGCATTTTTCCTTACTTTTCTTATTTATTTTCTTTTTTCTTCGATGTCTTCTTTTCTTACGTAATTATTTGGGTATTTTCCTTACTTTTCTTATTTCTTTTCTTTTTTCTTGGATGTTTTCTTTTCTTATGCAATTATTTGGGTATTTTTCTTACTTTTCTTATTTATTTTCTTTTTTCTTGGATGTCTTCTTTTCTTACGTAATTATTTGGGATTTTCCTCACTTTTCTTATTTCTTTTCTTTTTTCTTGGATGTTTTCTTTTCTTACGCAATTATTTGGGTATTTTTCTTACTTTTCTTATTTATTTTCTTTTTTCTTGGATGTTTTCTTTTCTTACGCAATTATTTGGGTATTTTTCTTACTTTTCTTATTTATTTTCTTTTTTCTTGGATGTTTCCTTTTCTTACGCAATTATTTGGGTATTTTCTTACTTTTCTTATTTATTTTCTTTTTTCTTGGATGCTTTCTTTTCTTACGAAACTATTTGGGTATTTTTCTTACTTTCTCATTTCTTTTTTTTTCTTGGATGTTTATTTTCTTACGTAATTATTTGGGTATTTTCCTTACTTTTCTTATTTATTTTCTTTTTTCTTGGATGTTTTCTTTTCTTACGTAATTATTAGGGTATTTTCCTTACTTTTCTTATTTATTTTCTTTTTTCTTGGATGTTTTCTTTTCTTACGTAATTATTAGGGTATTTTCCTTACTTTTCTTATTTATTTTCTTTTTTCTTGGCTGTTTTCTTTTCTTACTAATTATTTGGGCATTTTTCCTTACTTTTCTTATTTATTTTCTTTTTTTCTTGGATGTCTTCTTTTCTTACGTAATTATTTGGGTATTTTCCTTACTTTTCTTGGATGTTTTCTTTTCTTACGTAATTATTTGGGTAATTTCCTTACTTTTCTTCTTTCTTTTCTTACGTAATTATTTGGGTATTTTCCTTACATTTCTTCTGTAACTTTATTCCTCTTTTTTGTTTCCTCATTTCTTCATTCTTTTTTTTTGTTCTTCCGTTTCCTTTTATATTTCTTGATTTGTTTCTTTGTTTTCTTATTTAGTATTACTTTTTGTATATCCATTTCTTTTTTCTTTTCTTAATTATTTTTCATTTTTTTCCCCATTCCCTCCTTTCTTTGTAATCTGTATGTAGTTTGTTTTTATTTACTTCTTTTCCACTTTCTCTGTTTTTTCTTACTCTTAACGTAGAATATTTTTTTTGCGTATCACTCGATAAAAATTGTAACAAAAATTACATCATTGCCCCTTATAGGAGACCGGTCGATGCCACCCGCAATGCATTCGTTAATTAAAGAACTTCATTTGTTCATTCATGGCCCAGATTATGCTTCTACTACAATATTGATCAAATGGAATGCTCAGCCTATACTTACTATGTTAGTGGATCCAGCTTCATTTGTTTTCATATTTTAAGAGGTTATGTGCATGGTAGCATTTCTTGAAAGAGACCAACCAGCCTATCGGGATGACGGATCTTTATCTAGGCATTTCCAACAATAACGATGACGTATTATTTAATAAATTAATAATGTATTTTATGCTTTTTTATTTAAGTGATTTATGTGTTTAAATCAGTTACTGTAGATCAGTGATTTCTGTATCAGATGAACGTTGGATAGATTAACGTAAATATTTTTTAACGTGTGAAAGCGTAACGAAATATTATACTTTATTTTAATTTAATGAAAACATATTTTCTTAGATAAATGGGGTTGATTAATAAATACGGGGAATATAATTTTTAAGTACTTAACTGTAGTATTAATTTTCAAATGAATCAAATTCTCTTTAATGACACATTATTATTCATTACAATTTCAAACAACTCATTGGGGTCATATTGATGTGTGAATCGTTTCGACTATCAATTGCATTGTTGTCTGGAGACTAGGCCTCCTGGAACGAGGAAGCGATTATGAAGTAGTTAATGAGAAGGCTCCGCCTTGCTAAATTTAATGCGGGGAGTATGAAGACAAATGAAAAGAAGTATCAAACTTTTGTATGAAATCCCAAACAATCTTACAATCCCAACCATGCTCACAATAACAATCACGATCAGGATAAACGTTTCACGCAATTACAGGCATTCAGTTACTCCCCTGTCACTTTTTTTCCAATTTCTTTTTCATTTGTTCTTTTATTTATCCACGTTTATTCCGTATTTCAATCTGTTCTTACTTTCTCTGTTTCCTTTAACTTATGTGAGGTACCTCTCGCGCCTAGTGATCGTCTGCTGTTCGACCAATACGTGGTGAAACCCGTTGCCTAGTAACAACAAAGTTCTTGTGACCCGGTTCTTCTCTTTTACATAATGAAAGATAATTCAAGTGCATTTTCGCAGATGAAGTAACATTTTCGACTGTACGGCAGCGTGGGAAGTGGCATTTCCTGTCTCTAGAGGTTCGAAGTCGAGCCCCCAGGTTGCCCAATACCTTGCACAACCGTGCTTGAATAACTCTCGGAATTGCAACAACTGTTGTTGAGCTCTTTACTTACAGACGATGATTGTTAAGTACTCCTTCTGAATCTTGACCAACATCTTCCTTCGGTTTCCATCCTTATTCTTCAAATATCTGCGCAGTCCGTATTCTAGTGTTATTGGCAGAATATTGAGGCCTTAACGCCAACTCTAGGCATTTGTATGGCGACTTACAGTATTTCGTATAACATTCACCTTATTGTTCTCAAGATGTTAGTCTCCTGTGAAACTAGATGCACTAGTGGTAATGGTTTCGGGTTACGAAAAAGTGACAATTATTTTGAAATGGGGAAGCGAAAATACCCCACTAAAAATTGCCTAAGCACCGTCTTTGCAGTCACCAACAGTTGATACAGCGTCTTTAAATGACCGCTTGAAAATAACATACCGTAATTTTGCATCGTAAAATTCCAATTAAATATTCTGAAATTTGAACTCGTGGCTGCAACTCCAGATCACATATGAAGAGTCCACTGCAGAAAGGGGGGATGTCGAATGTATTGCATTTTTCAGGAAATATAATTTAAACTTTGACATTCCCACTCTTTGTGTGATATACCAATTCTTCAACACGATGTAGATCTGGAACTATCATCTTTCTTGCAATGCAACAAAGTGTATTGTAGTCTACTCCCTTTTGATCTATAGTACTGAACCTTCTTCTCATTCTTCTTCTTCTTCTTCTGCCTTTCCAAGGATTGGGGTTTATCCCGTTCCGCGCCAAAGACATTATTCTTGAAACTGGTCTTTCCATCTCGTTCTCGGCCGTCCTATATCCCGTCTTCCATTCGGTTTATAAAAGAAACAGCGTTGCCAACCGTGGCCGAATTCGGCTAAACGTAGCTTAATTTTTAGTCATGTAGCTTGTAGCAGAATGGTCGTAGCCGAATGTCAAAATGTAGCCGAACTGAGATTCGATGGAGCTACCATCTGTGAATACTTAAATTTTATGTGTAAACACTTTCTTTAACAAATTTATTTTGTCATACTAATACCCACCAGAATTTCCTCACTTCCTCATTAAAATTACGAAAACATACTGGTAGAAACTTTGTGTCACAGACTGAATTCTGAACAATGCGACCCGCATTTATGGCAAGGATAGCATTGCTATTTTCAGTTTTATTTTCCTATTATGTGAATAGGGCCTATTACCTAACTCACAATTTCTGTACTCGTGAATTTGCAGACACCCGTCAGGCGGTTTATTAGGGGTCGCCTACCCAACAAAAGTAAACCTCTGTTTGTGAACTTCCCGACACAGCAGAGTTTTTATTAGGGATCGCCTACTCCGCAAAATTAACCGTACTCCGACTTCAAATAAAAAGAAACTAATTTAAAAAAACTGGCCCTTCCCACACATATCTATCCCACTGTCCACTTGCTGCGACACTTTGTCCAAAACACAGTGTCCATGTGTTTATACATATTTGTCTACGTATTTATAGGTACATATTTATAGTTAAAATTTTAGCTAGTGTTATCAGAAGGATCGACTAGATTTCATTAGGTGAGATACTTTCCCTTTTTTATACTGGTGCATGGTTTGTAGATTGGGTTGAGCAACGCTTTACCAAACCTATAGAAGTGTGTTGATGCTTAGGCCTATGTATTGATTTTTCGGTTTGTAAGAAATAATAATGATTATTATAAATATTAACATTAATAATAATAATAATAATAATAATAATAATAATAATAATAATAATTGTATTCGTAACTCTTTCGAATTATTTTTATTAAATTAATATAATGGGCAATGAAACAATCGTTAAACGCAGCACATTGACAACACATACGCAAATTCTTCAAGTTTTGAGCGTAGCTTAATTTCAGTCTTTGTAGCTGAATTTCGGGATGTTTGTAGCCGAATCGCTCGTGTTCAGGTTGGCAACGCTGAAAAGAAAGCTTGCTGCGGTAGTCTGTCAGGGGACATTCGGTTGACATGCTCTTGCCAGTTCTTTTGGTACTGAATTGCCTCTTGCACTATGCTACTTCTTACACTCAGTGCCTCTCTTATGTCTGCACTTCTCACTCTGTCTCTTAGAGATACTCCTAATAGCCGTCTCATGAATCTCATTTCTGAGCTTTCAGTTTTATTTTTGTCTTTTTTCCTCATTATCCAGGTTTCACTACCATAAAGTAACATCGGTTTCGATACTATATTATGCAATCTGAGTTTGACCTCCTTCCTCATTGAATTTCCTAAGTATCTGTTAATACATCCATTTATTGAATTATATTTTATTACATTGTTGTCAAGATCTTGGTTCAAATTGTATATGGATAGGTCGCATCCCAGGTATTTAAAAGTATTCACCTGTTCTATTAACTGATCTTTTATAAGGATTTTAGCTCTTCTATTGTATTTTCCTTCCATAGCCATTACTTTGGTTTTATTGATAGATATTTTCATATTAAAGGTTTCTCATTTTTCACGAATTTACGACAATCCCCCCTTTTTGCAGTGGTCTCTTCATATAACAGATTGCTCAGCTTACGGGCTTTGAAGGCAACAATTTTTATAAATTTCACTATGCTGCCATCTAGCGGCAGTAGAAGAAATCATGTTACAACTCCCGTTTCAATTGCATGGGGCAATTTTACTTGCATCTAGCGGACGTTACCAATCGACTAATAATACTAAATCTGTAGCCGAAATTTTTCTGGTAATTTTCGATTTTCCAAAAATAATCGGTGTCAACATGTTCAATTAACCATCCTGAAACCGAAAATCGCTTTTTTGAAATTTTTGTTTGTCTGTCTGGATGTTTGTTACCTTTTCACGCGATAGTGCAAATTTGAATATGAATTAAGTTTTAACTTAGATTTTAGGCTATATGTCATTCAAAATACTTTATTTAAAAGAGGTGTTATAAGAGGGCTTAAATTAAATAAATCGAAATATCTCCCTTATTATTGATTTTCATGAAAAATGTTACATAACAAAAGGTTCTTTAAAATGATTTCCGATAAGTTTTATTCTATGCAAAATTTTGATAGCGCTGATATTTAATGAGATAAATGAATTTTAAAATAACAATGCGTTTATTATTGCAACCTAACGGGCTGTAATGAAATAAAAACAAATGACTTCGTCTATAAGGGACGGAAGCTAGTAATATACAGAGAATGTTTTTGTGTTTGTATGAAGTAATCTCGGAAGCTAAATTAACCGATTTGTAGGCCTATAATTATTAATTCACCATTGGAAAGTGTAGTTTCTCTAGATGGACATAATGCTATAATGTTATTACCAGGGAAAGGATTTATATGTAAATACATATTTACTTATAAAGCTAATATAATTTATATTTTGCATTATCTTTATGTTTCACAATGTGTAGGGTTGAAAAATCCTACTTTTATTTTCCATATTTTTCCATATTTTAGAGTTTAGTACATATTTTCGTTAATTTCCATATATTTTCCATATTTCATATAAAACAGTCCATATTATATTAGGTTTAACAATAAAACAAAACAAAATTCCATTAACTTTTAAAAATACATTTCAACAATAGAGATTTAAACACATGTTCAGTAATCCCTTTAACATCAGAGTTATTTGAAAATTAGCAGTCCTATCAACAATGGGAAAGTAAGTTACAAAACTGTATTAATTTAATTTAAAATTTTTAACAGACTTCAGTTGTGCAGCTCAACAGTTAAATGCCAGTCAGAGTACACATAGGTTCAGTTTTGTAAATCATACTATAAAGACGGTAAATATGCCAAAAGTACGTCATTCAGTCAATTTAAAATCAAAACTAACAAGTTACATTTCAGAATTTAAAGAAGATGGTTTATCAACTGACAATAAAATATTATTTTGTAATTTGTGTCAGTGTGCAGTATCATCTACACAAAAGTTCCTGGTGCAACAACACATTACAACTAGTAAACATCAGGCCAACAAACAACTAAATTCCAAGCAGAGACAATTGTTTTTAACACAACCAACAACATCGAATGTAAGATCTGAGTTTAACATCGACCTGTGCCGTTCTCTCATCTCTGCTGATATTCCTCTCTACAAACTAAAGAATAAGGTCTTCAGGGAATTCCTTGAAAAATATACTTAACATACAATCCCGGATGAGTCAACACTTAGGAAGACGTATGCTCCATCCATCTACGATGAGACAATACAGAAGATAAGAGATGAAATTAAAGATAGTTCAATTTGGGTTTCCATTGATGAGACTCCCGACAAAGAAGGTAGACTTGTTGGTAATGTAGTTATCGGTTTGTTAAGTGAACAATATTCTGAACGAATTCTTTTACATTGTGATGTTCTAGAAAAGTGCAATAACAAAACTATAGTTAAACTGTTCAACGAAGCTATGGGTATCCTGTGGCCAAAGGGTATTATGTACGATAATGTGTTATTCTTTATTAGCGATGCTGCCCCTTATATGGTCAAAGCTGGACAAGCATTATCTGTTGTATATCCTAAATTGACTCATTTTACTTGTGTGGCGCATGCATTTCATCGTGTGGCAGAAGTGGTCAGAGACAATTTCCCTAAAGTAGATTTGTTGATTTCATCAGTGAAAAAAGTATTTCTCAAAGCTCCCAGTAGAGTTAACGTGTTGAAAGAAATGTACCCTGAAATTCCATTGCCACCAAAGCCAATTTTAACTAGATGGGGTACATGGCTAGAAGCAGTTGAATATTATGCCGAACATATAGACTCTATTAACAATGTTCTCCTTGCATTGGACTCTGAAGATGCAGTCTCAATTGATACTGCGAAAACAGTTACCTGTGACATAAGTGTGAAGAATGACTTAGCTCACATTCAGCATACATTTTCATGCATCATAAAAACGCTCAAAAGTCTCCAAAATAGGCACCTTTCACTATCTGAAAGTTTTGAAATTATAAATAGTACTGTGGAACAACTGAATCGTGGTAGAGGTAAAGTTGCAGATGCAGTAAGAGCTAAGGTGGACACTGTACTTTCAAAAAACCCTGGATATGAAGAACTACAAAAGGTTGTTGCTGTGATGAGTGGTGAATCAACAGTGAAGATTAACTTGGACTTATCCCCAGCAGACATTGTGAAATTGAATTATGTACCAGTTCCTTCTTGTGACGTCGAACGCTCTTTTAGTCAGTATAAATCTATCCTCAGAGACAATAGAAGAAGATTCACTTTTCAGCACTTGAAAGAAATGTTTGTAACCTATTGTTATGGTAACAGACAATAAAAATTGTGTTTTGTTGAAACTACATTGGAAGATAAGGTACGTCCATTATATTTTTTGTTTAGTTTGATTAAAATGTACCAATATTTAACGTACATAGTCATTTTTTTATAATTTTAAGTCCATATTTAATTCCATATTTTGGTAAAAATCCATATTTAATTCCATATTTTGGTAAAAATAACTACATATATATTTACATATTTCATATATTTTTAGTCCATATAAATCCGTTCCCTGGTTATTACAGTAACTTCTTAGTAAATCGAGGGCAGGTAAGATTATAATAGATTCTTATGCACAGAAACTTGATATCCTGTCGAAATATTGTATAACTTTATTACTGCGACTTCATTTGATCTACATTAAATACTCTAATTTTTCTCCGCTCCATCACTCTTTCATCATGTGATGACGCAGAATATCTGCATGGAAATATCATATGTACTTCGGTACATCAAAATATATATATATATATATATATATATATATATATATATGATATGCGTAATAAATCACTTTGTGATTTAAGACGGCGCCCATACCGTCGGATCCCGGCCAATCAGTCACTCATCTGAGTGCACCTCAACACATGTATGGACTTCGGTCCTGCGTTCATAGACATCTATGACGTAGTGCAGAGGGCGGCCACCAGAGGGAACCCAAGAGATGGAGCTTAATCTGAGACGATTCTAAACGGCGTCGGGGTTGTATCCGGCGTGGCTTAGTGGATAAAGCATCAGCACGTAGAGCTAAAAACCCGGGTTCAAATCCCGGCGCCGGAGAGAACTTTTCTCCGCTCCATCTCTCTTTCATCATGTGATGACGCAGAATATCTGCATGGAAATATCATATGTACTTCGGTACATCAAAATATATATATTATACACTTAAGTTTCTTTTTGTTCACAGAACATAATAGTTAAGAGTTTTGTCGTAAAGAAGAGCATTTTTACTGGACCAAAAATACTTACTTACTTACAAATGGCTTTTAAGGAACCCGAAGGTTCATTGCCGCCCTCACATAAGCCCGCCATCGGTCCCTATCCTGAGCAAGATTAATCCAGTCTCTATCATCATACCCCACCTACCTCAAATCCATTTTAATATTATCCTCCCATCTACGTCTCGGCCTCCCTAAAGGTCTTTTTCCCTCCAGTCTCCCAACTAACACTCTATATGCATTTCTGGATTCGCCCATACGTGCTACATGCCCTGCCCATCTCAAACGTCTGGATTTCAAGTTCCTAATTATGTCAGGTGAAGAATACAATGCGTGCAGTTCTGTGTTGTGTAACTTTCTCCATTCTCCTGTAACTTCATCCCTCTTAGCCCCAAATATTTTCCTAAGCACCTTATTCTCAAACACTCTTAACCTATGTTCCTCTCTCAGAGTGAGAGTCCAAGTTTCACAGCCATATAGAAGAACCGGTAATATAACTGTTTTATAAATTCTAACTTTCATATTTTTGGAGAGCAGACTGGATGATAAAAGCTTCTCAACCGAATAATAACACGCATTTCCCATATTTATTCTGCGTTTAATTTCCTCCCGAGTGTCATTTATATTTGTTACCGTTGCTCCAAGATATTTGAATTTTTCCACCTCTTCGAAGGATAAATCTCCAATATTTATATTTCCATTTCGTACAATATTCCCGTCACGAGACATAATCATATACTTTGTCTTTTCGGGATTTACTTCCAAACCGATCGCTTTACTTGCTTCCAGTAAAATTTCCGTGTTTTCCCTAATCGTTTGTGGATTTTCTCCTAACATATTCACGTCATCCGCATAGACAAGAAGCTGATGTAGCCCGTTCAATTCCAAACCCTGCCTGTTATCCTGAGGTTTCCTAATGGCATATTCTAAAGCGAAGTTAAAAAGTAAAGGTGATAGCGCATCTCCCTGCTTTAGCCCGCAGTGAGTTGGAAAAGGATCGGATAGAAACTGACCTATACGGACTCTGCTGTATGTTTCACTGAGACACATTTTAATTAATCGAACTAGTTTCCTGGGAATACCAAATTCAATAAGAATATCATATAATACTTCCCTCTTAACCGAGTCATATGCCTTTTTGAAATCTATGAATAACTGATGTACTGTACCCTTATACTCCCATTTTTTCTCCATTATCTGCCGAATAGAAAAAATCTGATCAATAGTCGATCTATTACGCCGAAAACCGCACTGATGATCCCCAATAATTTCATCTACGTACGGAGTTAATCTCCTCAAAAGAATATTGGACAAAATTTTGTACGACGTCAACAAAAGTGATATTCCTCGAAAGTTACCACAGTTGGTTTTGTCCCCCTTTTTAAAAATAGGTACAATTATGGAGTCCTTCCATTGATCTGGTACCAAAAATACAGCCCATAATAAATAAGCATTTTACCATAGAGCTTAGTAGAGCTGAGCTAAGTTATTTTAAAAGGTGTCACGAAATGGCGTTCCTGCGCTGATATTTTACCCATATTCGTTTCCTGTGTTTCTGAAAATAATATTTATGTAGGGAACGGCTAGTAATAAATAAATAAATGGTACTAAATTTTTCATGTGGTGAAATAAAATAAATTCTTAGGTTGGAATGATATGGAATTTCTGAACAGATACACCGCACTGCAATCTATAAAGATCTGTTGCTCTAACCCTCAAGCTAGACGCATTTATAAATCCACACTACCTGACTATACTAAAGTTCGCTGTGTAGTCAGGTTTCGAACAGCAACCCTCTCGTTCACAGGCCAGCTCCCTCCGTGTGTCGCCAGCGGCAATGCTATGGAATGATGACGAAATGGGGAAATGTTCACAGAATGATGTAGATGCCTAATAGGGTGAAACGGGAGAACCCCGAGAAAACATCAACTGCGACGCTTGTCCGCCACAAGTTTCACTATAAAAAAATCCCAGATCTCACCAGGAGTCGAAAACGTGCGCCTAAACGGCATTTCTTGCAAGTTGAGAGGGCGCGAAGACATTCTTTTCCACAGATACCGTTAGCAACCGAGCAGTAGCTGTTACTTCTTATTCCTGCACCCCCTGCGCTGTACACAGAACAAAATAAAATATTTAGGCCCAATTGTATAAAACTCCCTGACTAAAGATCAACTTTGATCGAAGATCGAAAAGTAAACCGAGTTCAGACACTTCTTCTATTGTATAAAACTTTTCTGCCATCAAATTACCTTGGTTCAAATGCAATCTAAGTTCACGTGAAAAGGATCTGGCAACATCGCATAAACAGGTGAAATACGTGATGCGCGGACCATGTTATACAGGTTTGTTCAGTGTTGCCAACCTAGCGATTTTAACTCTTTTTCAACAACAATTTCTTTTAACTTTTATATTGCTTAAATAGGGATTTAGTGACCTTTTAGCACCCCATAGTGACAAAATTTAATCTTTCTTTGTTGACAATGAGAAATCTAGCGACTTTACAACTACTTTTTCGCGACTTTCCGTATTACACTCTGTTGGAGACACTGGTTTTTTTTGCAATGTAAATAATGGCGGACAATAAGAAGAAGGTTGACTGTTTTCCAAGTTGTTATCATGTTATGGTGTTTGATACTGCTAAACATAATAAAGCTTTATAAAACGACAATTTTCGTTTAGTAATACAGTTAATTGAACATTTATGAATGTACCTATCATATCCATTAATAATTAATGGTTGTTATAAACATAATATAATTATAGGTTATGTTATTTGATACTGCTGAACACGATAGAGCCTTATAAAATATAAGAATGTTTGTGTATTAAGGCAAGAAATTGAAAGAAATATATATAAATGTACCTATCATATCTATTAATATTAATAATAATGGATATTTTATTTGCAAAATCTGTCACTCGTATATTTCAAACAGAAAAGAAATAACTGAACTTGGATCATCTAACTTAATCGGAGAAATTTCTTCAGTCAAAGTTGACTTTAGTTTGAGACAAATTAATCTCAGATTAGACTTTATACAACACAAAATTCCAAGTTCAGCTGAAACAAGGATCAATTTAACCTCTGATCTAAGATTAAATGGTTTATACAATCGGGCCTTAATAAAGTACACTAAGGGGATATAAAATGCAGCCATACAGATGTTTGACAGTGACTTGTTTCAGTATATTTTAGTGTCATTGTTATAATATTTTCAACTGGCTACTAATAAAATTAACGAATGTCGGTTTGAATGTTGGGGAGCGATACAGTGCAGATTGTCCCAGTGTGTATGTCGCAGTGTAGCTACTAGCGGTGGAGAAAACATTTATCTTTTGCCCTGAGTGGTTTGAGATTTGTTTCGTCCTGACAGTTTACTTCGTAGTGTTTTGTGAATATCGGTATAGGAAATAGTGTGCATAGTGTAGTGTTAATTTCTTATATAAGTACATAGTTTTTTTTATTTAGGCTTAGGACCGTATTTTATCGTAGTTTGTAAATTATTTAACGGACATTATGGCTTCCAGCAGTGTTATAAAACATAAAAAAGGTAAACCAATGCGAAGTGGTCAGCAGAGATGTGTGTTGAATTTATTTCAAACGTTATGTGCTGAAAATCCAACTTACAGTTTAGAAAAGGTGGCTGAGATGACGGGGAAACTGACTTAAATTCACTGCATAGTACTACAGACGTGGACAAATTATTAACAAAATTGACGATTTTTATGATTAATTCTATTTACAAAATTTGACTTTTTAATTTAGACTACAGTTGACAATTTTGCATATTTCTATCATTACAGTACATAGAAATATGCAAAAATTTCAAATGTAGGCTATTCTAAATTGAAGAGTCAAATTTTATAAAAAAAATATATATAATAAAATCTTCAATTTTGCTAATAATTTGTAAATATTATGCAAAAATGTCAACTGCAGTCTAAAGTGAAGAGTAAAATTTTGTAAAAATATATAATAAAAATCTTCAGTTTTGTTAATAATTTGGAAATATCCAAAATGTCACCTGTACTCCAAATTGAAGAGTCGAATTTTGTAAAAAATATATATATAAAAAATCTTCACTTTTGCTAATAATTTGTAAATATGGGAAAATATCTATTGTAGTCTAAATTGAAGAGTGAAATTTTGTAAAAATATAAAATAAAAATCTTCGATTTTTCTAATAATTTGGAAATACCCAAAGATGTCAACTGTAGTCTAAATTGAAGAATCATAGTTTGTAAAAATATATAATAAAAATCTCCAATTTTGCTAATAATTTGTCCACGTCTGTATAATTTGTGTAGCTGAACGTAGAAACGCATTACTACTGGTTCAGTAGACCTATGCTTATTAAGATCGAAATACTTAAATTTAATATGTCAGTTGTACGCCTGTTTTAGTATTTATTTCTTCTAACGTTACAAGTAACTGTCGTATATTGAACTCATTAAATATTTTTAATATGCAAATTATTGATATAGACAGTAATAAAAATTGAATTGATTTCTTGGTATAGACTTTCGAAATATAGATTTTGACACTTTGTGTTGTAAGTCAATTAGTCGAACGTTTTTATGACGGACTGTAGCATCTTCCCCTTCACTGACGGTAGAGAGTGAGAGTAGAGGGGACAGCCTCTCAACCAAACTGAAATGGGGAGTAGTAACAGACAGAAGGCCAGCCACCGCAGGGGAAATTTTTAGGTTAGGTGTGATGAATCATAAACTGTTCAAACTAGTGAATTTCACTTTAGGCCCTACCAGACGAAATATATTTTAATTCCATTACTCTGTTTCCTGATTACGTCAAATCCTTGTCTAACCAAATGTAGACGTGTTCACATTTTCCCTACAGTTTACATTAATTCTGGACTGCTCATTGGTGTGGAATGCCGCTGGTGTTGAACTTTTTGGTCCCCAGTTACCGCGGCATGTCTGCACAAGAGCGGAAGAGCATGGATGACTCTGGGAACGAGCTGAAACCGTTTCCGGCGAAGGAGCAACGAACCCGCAGCAGGTGTAATCCTGACGTAATTCAATCTTCACGGTATAAGGGCTTTGACGCCAGGGCACAAGAAATATTCTTTTGGTTTGTTGTGGGAATCCGACTGGTTACCAGGAACACAGATTTATCCTTCCTGGTGGGATGCAGCGGACCTGGACTCAGGGTATTCCTTGCTAATTACGACAGACTACGATCCAGCGACCGAAGGGCTCGGAATTTTAGGTCCCACAAATCGAGAAAATATTTAAATTTTTGTGCAAAAAACCGGGAAAATATGTAGCAAAAAGGAAAAATATTCAATTATGCTTAAATTATTTTATGTATTATAAACAATATGCCGTACTTACTGACAAATGGCTTTCAAGGAACCCGGAGGTTCATTGCCGCCCTCACATAAGCCCGCCATCGGTCCCTATCCTGAGCAAGATTAATCCAGTCTCTATCATCATATCTCACCTCCCTCAAATCCATTTTAATATTATCCTCCCATCTACGTCTCGGCCTCACTAAAGGTCTTTTTCCCTCCGGTCTTCCAACTAACACTCTATATGCATTTCTGGATTCGCCCATACGTGCTACATGCCCTGCCCATCTCAAACGTCTGGATTTAATGTTCCTAATTATGTCAGGTGAAGAATACAATGCGTGCAGTTGTGTGTTGTGTAACTTTCTCCATTCTAAAATGACCTACTAAAATAAATAAATAAATAAATAAATAAATAAATAAATAAATAAATAAATAAATAAATAAATAAATAAAGTAATAATAATAATAATAATTCTGAATGGTTGTGAAACTTGGACTCTCACTTTGAGAGAGGAACATAGGTCAAGGGTGTTTGAGAATAAGGTGCTTAGGAAAATATTTGGGGCTAAGAGGGATGAAGTTACAGGAGAATGGAGAAAGTTATACAACGCAGAACTGCACGCATTGTATTCTTCACCTGACATAATTAGGAACATTAAATCCAGACGTTTGAGATGGGCAGGGCATGTAGCACATATGGGCGAATCCAGAAATGCATACGGGCTATTCCATATGACATCGATCAGTAAAAAACCTCGCATTTTTTTATACTCTGTATCAGTGTAAATTAAAAAATTTAGCAAAGAAAAAGTTAAAATAACAAAGGAAAAATTTTCAGAAAAATGTACATTTATATCAGTAGAATAGTTTAGCACAATTAGTAACTTACTTACAAATGGCTTTTAAAGAACCCGAGGTTCATTGCCGCCCTCACATAAGCCCGCCATCGGTCCCTATCCTGTGCAAGATTAATCCAGTCTCTATCATATCCCACCTTCCTCAAATGTATTTTAATATTATCCTTCCATCTACGTCTCTTCCTCCCCAAAGGTCTTTTCCCCTACGGCCTCCCAACTAACACTATATGCACTTCTGGATTCGCACATACGTGCTACATGCGCTGCCCATCTCAAACGTCTGGATTTAATGTTCCTATTTACTCGTATGTAGGTATATATTGCAATGGAGAACCACTAAGAAACAGAATCTGGGGCAAATGCATGTGTGTGGTTAATGTTCCTAGGCTTGGGTTCTCATCCAGGTTTGATTACTTAGTTGTATTTTATTTCTGAGGTTTATCCATACTGTAAGACAAATGACAGATCACTTCAAGACTGAAACGAACTGACACTATCAACATGCTGTAACCAAGTACGCTGAGCTAGAGCGTGGGTTCGATTACCACTTGACTCATTACCTGCTTGAATTTACCTCCCCCCTCCCCGAGGTTTTTCCCAACTGTAAGGTGAATGACAATTAACTCCGTACGTAGATGAAATTATTGGGGATCATCAGTGCGGTTTTCGGCGTAATAGATCGACAATTGATCAGATTTTTTGTATTCGACAGATATTGGAGAAAAAATGGGAGTATAAGGGTACAGTACATCACTTATTCATAGATTTCAAAAAGGCATATGACTCGGTTAAGAGGGAAGTATTATATGATATTCTTATTGAATTTGGTATTCCCAAGAAACTAGTTCGATTAATTAAAATGTGTCTCAGTGAAACCTACAGCAGAGTCCGTATAGGTCAGTTTCTATCTGATGCTTTTCCAATTCACTGCGGGCTAAAGCAAGGAGATGCACTATCACCTTTACTTTTTAACTTTGCTCTAGAATATGCCATTAGGAAAGTTCAGGATAACAGGCAGGGTTTGGAATTGAACGGGTTACATCAGCTTCTTGTCTATGCAGATGACGTGAATATGTTAGGAGAAAATCCACAAACGATTAGGGAAAACACGGAAATTTTACTTGAAGCAAGTAAAGCGATCGGTTTGGAATTCGTTACCTGCTAGCATCAGGGACTGTCGAAATAAAATTCAATTCAAACGCAAACTTACTAGGCACTTGGTCAGTAATTGAGACTCGTTCAGACACGGTTTCTTGTAAATAGTTCTTTTAACCTACCACAAAATATCTCAATATCCGGTAATTTCATCACTATAGAATTTTGTTATTGTAGGTTTAATTTGTAATTTAGTAAATACAAAAATATTCTTTGTTCTTAACTTCTATGATAAAATGTCTAGCTTTCATTAATCAGGTATTCTTGTCGTACTTTAATTTTTATTGTAATTGTAATTGTAAATTTAATATTAATTGTAATCTTATTGTTCATATTATAGTTGTAATCCCCTGGTAGAGGGGCAGAGAAGGTCTGACGGCCTTATCTCTACCAGGTTAAATAAATAAATCTAATCTAATCTAATCTAATCTAATCTAAATCCCGAAAAGACGAAGTATATGATTATGTCTCGTGGCCAGAATATTTTACGAAATGGAAATATAAAAATTGGAGATTTATCCTTCGAAGAGGTGGAAAAATTCAAATATCTTGGAGCAACAGTAACAAATATAAATGATACTCGGGAGGAAATTAAACGCAGAATAAATATGGGAAATGCGTGTTATCATTCAGTTGAGAAGCTCTTATCATCCAGTCTGCTGTCCAAAAATCTGAAAGTTAGAATTTATAAAACAGTTATATTACCTGTTCTTCTGTATGGTTGTGAAACTTGGACTCTCACTCTGAGAGAGGAACATAGGTTAAGGGTGTTTGAGAATAAGGTGCTTAGGAAAATATTTGGGGCTAAGCGGGATGAAGTTACAGGAGAATGGAGAAAGTTACACAACACAGAACTGCACGCATTGTATTCTTCACCTGACATAATTAGGAACATTAAATCCAGACGTTTGAGATGGGCAGGGCATGTAGCACGTATGGGCGAATCCAGAAATGCATATAGAGTGTTAGTTGGGAGACCGGAGGGAAAAAGACCTTTAGGGAGGCCGAGACGTAGATGGGAGGATAATATTAAAATGGATTTGAGGGAGGTGGGATATGATGATAGAGACTGGATTAATCTTGCACAGGATAGGGACCGATGGCGGGCTTATGTGAGGGCGGCAATGAACCTTCGGGTTCCTTAAAAGCCATTTGTAAGTAAGTAAGTAAGGTGAATGACAGGTAACCTCAGTCTCATCTCGTCAAATACCATCTCACTACCACCAATTTCAACGACTCTAAAAAACCTTACAGTTGATACAGCGACGTAAAGTGAACTATAAGCCTTCATTACAGCGGTGGGATGCAGTTAAAACTTCGACATCAAGGAATATTTCTTACACAGTGTCAAACCCATGCTTCTATGTCAAGGCAGCTAAGGCCTCGGTAAGGAAAGTCGCATCGAACCAATGAACAGCGATAATGCTCAAATTTGTCAGGCGAATCACGTTCAATGCGCAGCAGGCAGGTCGCGAACCGCATTTTGCAAACCACGTAGCTCGATATAATATATTCAACACAGGCAGCTAATTTACTTAGCCACGAAGTGATTTCACACATCGTTTAATTTAAATCCCTGCGGTGGCGAATCCTTGAAGGTATCACCTTACAGAAACTCAGAGGAATACAAAGGCTGCGGTCATTACGGCGAGAAGGCAGACAGCGTGAACAAGAATTGCTGTAATGAAATGAATCAACAGCGATCTGCTTATGTCAGTTTCAGTATTATCACGATTCCGTCCGTATCCTAGCAACCACATATAGTTATAATTTTATTAAAGCTACATAACAAGACTGACTCTAAGGTTCAACTGTAATTATTAATTCACAATAAATTGAACTTAACAGCGATTTGCTTATGTCGGTTTCAGTATTATCACGATTTCATATCCTAGCAACCACATACAGTGAACATAGATTGTGTTAACGTCACATAAGACTAAGGTTCAATTTGTAATTAATAACGCACATAAAATGAACTTAACAGCGATTTGCTTATGTCAGTTTTAGTATTATCTCGATTTCGTATCCTAGCAACCACATATATATTTAACATAGATTGTGTTAACGCTACATAACAAGACTGACTCTAAGGTTCAATTGTAATTAATAATGCACATAAAATGAACTTAACAGCGATTTGCTTATGTCAGTTTTAGTACTATTACGATTTCGTATCCTAGCAACCACATACAGTTAACATAGATTGTGTTAACGCCACATAACAAGACTGACTCTAAGGTTCAATTGTAATTAATAATGCACATAAAATGAACTTAACAGCGATTTGCTTATGTCAGTTTTAGTATTATCTCGATTTCGTATCCTAGCAACCACATATAGTTAACATAGATTGTGTTAACTCCACATTACAAGACTGACTCTATGGTTCAATTGTAATAAATAATTAACATGAAATGAAGTTAACAGCGATTTGCTTATGTCAGTTTTAGTATTATCTCGATTTCGTATCCTAGCAACCACATATAGTTAACATAGATTGTGTTAACGCCACATAACAAGGCTGACTCTAAGGTTCAATTGTAATTAATAATGCACATAAAATGAACTTAACAGCGATTTGCTTATGTCAGTTTTAGTATTATCTCGATTTCGTATCCTAGCAACCACATATAGTTAACATAGATTGTGTTAACGCCACATTACAAGACTGACTCTATGGTTCAATTGTAATAAATAATTAACATGAAATGAAGTTAACAGCGATTTGCTTATGTCAGTTTTAGTATTATCTCGATTTCGTATCGTAGCAACCACATATAGTTAACATAGATTGTGTTAACGCCACATAACAAGACTGACTCTAAGGTTCAATTGTAATTAATAACGCACATAAAATGAACTTAACAGCGATTTGCTTATGTCAGTTTTAGTATGATCACGATTTCGTATCCTAGCAACCACATATAGTTAACATAGATTCTGTTACAAGACTGACTCTAAGGTTGAATTGTAATCAATAATGCACATAAAATGAACTTAACAGCGATTTGCTTATGTCAGTTTTAGTATTTTCACGATTTCGTATCCTAGCAACCACATATAGGCCTAGTTAACATAGATTGTGTTAACGCCACATAACAAGACCGACTCTTAGGTTCAATTGTAATTAATAATGCACATAAAATGAACTTAACAGCGATTTGCTTATGCCAGTTTTAGTATTATCTCGATTTCGTGTCCTAGCAACCACATATAGTTAACACAGATTGTGTTGCAAGACTGACTCTAAGGTTCAATTGTAATCTATAATTCACATAAAATGAACTTAACAGCGATTTGCTTATGTCAGTTGTAGTATTATCACGATTTCGTATCTTAGCAACCATATATAGTTAACATAGATTGTGTAACAAGACTGACTCTAAGGTTCAATTGTAATCAATAATTCACATAAAATGAACTTAACAGCGATTTGCTTATGTCTATTTTAGTATTATCTCGATTTCGTATCCTAGTAACCAGATATAGTTAACACAGATTGTGTTAACGCCACTTAAGACTGACTCTAAGGTTCAATTGTAATTAATAATGCACATAAAATGAACTTAACAGCGATTTGCTTATGTCAGTTTTAGTATTATCTCGATTTCGTATCCTAGCAACCACATATAGTTAACATAGATTGTGTTAACTCCACATTACAAGACTGACTCTATGGTTCAATTGTAATAAATAATTAACATGAAATGAAGTTAACAGCGATTTGCTTATGTCAGTTTTAGTATTATCTCGATTTCGTATCCTAGCAACCACATATAGTTAACATAGATTGTGTTAACGCCACATTACAAGACTGACTCTATGGTTCAATTGTAATAAATAATTAACATGAAATGAAGTTAACAGCGATTTGCTTATGTCAGTTTTAGTATTATCTCGATTTCGTATCGTAGCAACCACATATAGTTAACATAGATTGTGTTAACGCCACATAACAAGGCTGACTCTAAGGTTCAATTGTAATTAATAATGCACATAAAATGAACTTAACAGCGATTTGCTTATGTCAGTTTTAGTATTATCTCGATTTCGTATCCTAGCAACCACATATAGTTAACATAGATTGTGTTAACGCCACATTACAAGACTGACTCTATGGTTCAATTGTAATAAATAATTAACATGAAATGAAGTTAACAGCCATTTGCTTATGTCAGTTTTAGTATTATCTCGATTTCGTATCGTAGCAACCACATATAGTTAACATAGATTGTGTTAACGCCACATAACAAGACTGACTCTAAGGTTCAATTGTAATTAATAACGCACATAAAATGAACTTAACAGCGATTTGCTTATGTCAGTTTTAGTATGATCACGATTTCGTATCCTAGCAACCACATATAGTTAACATAGATTCTGTTACAAGACTGACTCTAAGGTTGAATTGTAATCAATAATGCACATAAAATGAACTTAACAGCGATTTGCTTATGTCAGTTTTAGTATTTTCACGATTTCGTATCCTAGCAACCACATATAGGCCTAGTTAACATAGATTGTGTTAACGCCACATAACAAGACTGACTCTTAGGTTCAATTGTAATTAATAATGCACATAAAATGAACTTAACAGCGATTTGCTTATGCCAGTTTTAGTATTATCTCGATTTCGTGTCCTAGCAACCACATATAGTTAACACAGATTGTGTTGCAAGACTGACTCTAAGGTTCAATTGTAATCTATAATTCACATAAAATGAACTTAACAGCGATTTGCTTATGTCAGTTGTAGTATTATCACGATTTCGTATCTTAGCAACCATATATAGTTAACATAGATTGTGTAACAAGACTGACTCTAAGGTTCAATTGTAATCAATAATTCACATAAAATGAACTTAACAGCGATTTGCTTATGTCTATTTTAGTATTATCTCGATTTCGTATCCTAGTAACCAGATATAGTTAACACAGATTGTGTTAACGCCACTTAAGACTGACTCTAAGGTTCAATTGTAATCAATAATTCATATAAATTGAACTTAACAGCGATTTGCTTATGTCAGTTTTAGTATTATCTCGATTTCGTATCCTAGCAACCACACATAGAATGTGTTAATGCCACATAAGACTAAGGTCCAACTGAAATTAATAATGCACATAAAAATGAACTTCAGAGCGGTTTTCTTATAACAGTTTTAGTATTACCATGATGATTCCGTCCGTATCCTAGCAACCACTGTAGTTAACCCTAACCAGGCCATCAGATCTAGTGGGAATCTAACCCAAGACCGAGCACAATCTCGAATCAAATACCGAGCTAAGGTATGTTGGAGGATTTAAGGAATTTAGTTCGTTGTTTAGGTAAAGGGGAGGCCCATGCACGGTTTGAGCGCTACAGGTTGACAAACGTTGAACAAGAGACCAACATTGAACGTGTCAAAGCTATTGAAACTGCTCGAAGCACAAAATTCCGATGCTGGTGGCCAGTTGCGTGTTACCTACCTCTAACAATTTCTTCATAGCTTCATTTTATTTTTCTTGCAGTCTTTAAGTCTTTTAAATTTACATGTAAGGACAGACATTTACATACCCTTTAGGCCAACCAATGTCAAGATACACACGCAAATATGAGCACTTACGCCGTGATGCAGACAGAGATGTCAGGACTTGTGGAGAGGTCAACGGTGCCCTGAGCAAACAATGAAAATCACTGCTGAAGACAGAACAGAAGGATATTTCACGGATGAATGGATTTTATAAGCACTGAATGTGAACGAAATCAAACCAATTTTTTTCTTCTCAAAAAATTGTACAAAACATGCATCGAGACAGATGGACGATCAGACTAATGACAGATGGATGCATAATTTTTTTTTCGGTAGGGTGGATCGGGGTGATTGTGTATAGTGGGTAATTTGTGTATAAGTTAACTATTTAATAAAACTTCAAATAATCTTCGTAAACATTGCAAACTCGATTATGTTTGGGTAAAGGGAGGTAAGTCATAAAAATAAGTTTCGAGATAAATAAAAAAATAAACATCAGATCCTTATTGCAATTTTTCTGCACACCAACTTGTAGAATTTAACTTGTGTATTCACATGCAGAACAAAAATTCCATTTGCAAAAAAAAAAAATTATAACCTCGTTTACCCGAACACTATCGAATTAATACAATAAATAGGGGAGAGTCGGGTAGTATCGGACATCGGGTAATATCGGACAGTGCGTTTCTTTCATCTACCACCATATGGTAGTACCTGAATGACATGGTTACGTTTCTCTATGCGACATCACAGAAACGTAACCATGTCAATCAGGTACTATCATTGTGTGGTAGATGAAAGAAACTCACTGTCCGATATTACCCGATGTCCGATACTACCCGACTCTCCCCTATACACATATACAGGATGGAAGTGAAATAATTCTGTAGATTTGAAAGTGACGATAGGGTACATTTAAATTAATAGAGAATCTATATTGCGTTTTGTGATTAAATGCACGGTTAATTAGAAACTTGAATTGAAAGTTTCAGCAGTCTGGCAACATCGCCGCTAATATACTGCACTTTCTTCTAAGAGGTCAACGAACTCAGTCCTGTCTGCCTTAGTGAAGTGCTTCCGACCCACTCTGACTACAAAGTTGGAATTTGTTTGCATCGTTGACTGGCTTGAAATTAATGGTTTATAAACTATTATAAGCAATACATACACAGTTCGTTGCTAGGGAAACGTGGACAGGAGATGAGCAATAATTTCAGTAACGTTTGATTTGACGCATACCATACGTATAAATTGATTATTTCGTTTAATATCTATTATATTTTGTTGGGGTGATGGAAAGAATTAACTCTTTTTTTATTAATGCACTTATTTGAGGTCAGTTGATCCATTCTTATTGATTACTAGCTGAAAGCACCCGGCGTTGCCCGGGTTTTCCTTTCTGCTTCTATTTTTAATTAAACTGGTTATTAAATTTTCGGAAATCTCGGAAACCTAACTATACACAACCAAAACGAATTGTCTTTACTAAGCTTTACTCGCCCATAAAGATGAATCTTTACTTAACGTCACTTACATGAATAAATTAACTCCTTAGCCAAATGCCTGCCAGGGTTAACTCAATTTAAAACAGTTGTAAATCAGGCACCGGAAAGAAAACATTTCATCATGTGCCTGACGTTAAACTGTTGTTTTAAATTTATTTATTTGTTTTTATTTATATGTTTATCTGTTTTTATTTATATATTTATTTGTTTTTATTTATTTATTTATTTATTCTGGTGTAGTTAAGGCCATTAGGCCTTTTCTTCCACACCGCCAGAAATACAAATAAAGTAATAGAAAAATCAAACTATAAACAAAGTAAAACCCAACGAAAATATAATTCCTTCTCCTCTTTCTGATCAGTTTCAGCATCGAATCGATATATACATATATAATTTAATTTATATTGGAAGATTTTTTTTTACCTCTTGACCGCTGTACACCCACTTATATCATACCCAGTTTTTTTTAATATAACTTGAAACTATATCTCATAAATTCAAAAGATATTAATTCTAATTTTATACACAGAATAAAGATAGAATATAAACTCGCAATAAGTCATTTTTTAACATAAAGACTAATATTCTGAGAAACGTATAGGCCTACCGGTATTTTAGAAATTAAGAGATTTTTATTTCCACAACGTTTGACATACTAAATTTGCAACGTGATTATACAGATATAATTTCGCAGCAACACATTTTTGGACGTGAACAACAATATTTTGAGAATTAATACAATGTTATTTTCAGTGGGCTTATGTAAATTCACATACTACATTAGCAACATGACAAAAGTATCATTGAATTTTTTATTGATATATGTATTTTTTTTCATTTCTTTGTTTATAATATAGTTGGGGATGTGAAAAACACGCAGTTTTTTAGTTAATGTCTGCAACTTTGAGCGACAGTCCTTGAGCTTCATTTAAATATGGCCATTGCAAATGCTAGTGGCATTGAAATTGCAGTTGCTTAAAATTGAATGAGTATCCTAGCAATACGTGGAATAAAAACATCTCCTTTTATTTTTGCAGTTAATATTACCAATTCTATTACGTTTCGTATGAGTTTTTCACACCAATTCGTATTCGTGCATAATTTTGGTGGGTCAATATTTCGCAATCGAACTATTGGTTATTCAATATTAAGTAAATTATGTGGTAGCAATCCTTGTAGTTTCAAAGAATTCTATAATTCAGTTGTATAAAACAATTTGCTCACTATCTACAAAACTGCATCGAGGAATTCATAATACGATCCTGGACTGCGTAAAGATACTTATTGCTTGAATTATCTAGTTTTAGCCTTCATGATCTGTAACAACAATGTTATTTAATTTCGTGTTAAAATTTCCATGGCCTCGTGAAAGTCGATGTTGAATACAACAGACAATAATAAAAAACAATTGACTATAGAAGATTTTGCATTTTAATAATACATGAATATTTGATCTATTTACTTGTATTATTTACAATTTTAATTAATTTAACTTCCATTTGCACAATTTTAATGTAGCCTATGTTCTTCTCCTGGTTATGAAGGTTAAATGTGCAAAGTTTGGCACATATCGGTTAAAGCGTGTAGATTTGTATAGAGAACATACTCACATACATACATATATACATACCCACATTTTTTTTATATATTAAGATAAGGTTAAATTGTTTATTTATTTTAATGTATTCTATTGCTTCCTTCAATCTGTACAATTATTTCATTTCCACCCTGTATAAAAAACGGAATAGAAAATTTTATCATGTCAACAGGCTAAGGATCTTTAAACTTAAAAAAAAAAGACTGTTTCATACCCAAATACCCATAATTACCATATCGAAATTGGTGTAAAGCGTAACTTTCAATGAAAATCAAGAAACACACCGCAGGTAGGTTTAGTAATCTCTGTTCACACATCGTGTAACTTGAAAGTAAACCCTTGAAAGCCGCTATCACAATACGATGTTCACACTAGACTTAATTAAATGCAGAGAGTGTCACGATTCAGAGGGTTCGTGATATTCACAGTGACTGCGACGACAATGAAAACAGGCACGGCAGTTAGCGCGAGCACTTCGTACCTCCTGACACGCGGTACTGTCGGCGTAGACACGCAGTCTACCAGAAAACTGTTAGCGCAGTTCAGTTGAAGTTCGCCTTCTGGCGCTATCTTTTTTGACCGGAAAATGGAGATAAGCCTTGCCGCCGGCATGGCCCGGAGGTCACACACCTTCCTGTTCGCAAATCATGGCCCTCTAAACAATTACGTCATTGAAAAATAGAGTGACAACTGACTACCGATGCAATTTTCATTGAGATATTCTTCACATACAGAAAATATGGATAATTGAAGGGTTCAGAACAATAGCGGGCCAAGTGCCATTTACTGAAGACGTAGAAAACAAGGGTTAAAATGAAGTTATTACCATAATTCAATGTAAACATATAGCAAGTAACATAAAGTATACACATTAAAACTAAATGATATGTCAATCTTCATTAAACTATGGTATTCACTTAATTTTAACCCTTGCTTTCTCCGTTTTTAATAAATGGCGCTTGGCCCACTATGGCTCTGAACCCTTCAATTATAAAAGAATATGACCACATGATCTATTATGATGCATTCCTTTGAACATGTGGTCATATTCTTTTATAATTGAACGGTTCAGAACAATAGTGGGCCAAGCGCCATTTACTAAAACAGTAGAAAACAAGGGTTAAAATGAAGTTATTACCATAATTCAATGTAAACATATAGCAAGTAATATAAAGTATACACATTCAAACTAAATGATATGTCAATCTTCATTAAACTATGGTATTCACTTAATTTTAACCCTTGCTTTCTCCGTTTTTAATAAATTGCGCTTGGCCCACTATGGCTCTGAACCCTTCAATTATAAAAGAATATGACCACATGATCTATTATGATACATTCCTTTGAACATGTGGTCATATTCTTTTATAATTGAACGGTTCAGAACAATAGTGGGCCAAGCGCCATTTACTAAAACAGTAGAAAACAGGGGTTAAAATGAAGTTATTACCATAATTCAATGGAAACATATAGCAAGTAATATAAAGTATACACATTCAAACTAAATGATATGTCAATTTTCATTAAACTATGGTATTCGCTTAATTTTAACCCTTGCTTTCTCCGTTTTTAATAAATTGCGCTTGGCCCACTATGGCTCTGAACCCTTCAATTATAAAAGAATATGACCACATGATCTATTATGATGCACTCCTTTGAACACGTGGTCATATTCTTTTATAATTGATTTTTTAGATATTTGATGTTGTAAACAACATGCACCTGATGATGTCCCTAGGAGGGTGAAAACATTTGTAGAATAATACAAAAAATGTAAATATATAAAACACTGACTTAATTTGTTTTATATTTAACTTAAGACGCTCTTGACCTTCCATTCATAAAACATTGTTATTTTTCTTTTGGAGTGTTATCATGGGTAACATCTCCATTCATATCATATTCTTTAATAATATTTACTTTTTGCCTATTGTAGACAGATTGTAAATGTGGCATTAGTGTTAAAAAAATTTAAGTTAAGCCATAAGATTGAAAGATTTAATATATTGATATAGCCTATAGCAACAATCGCATTGGGCTAAGCTGACCATATCAAAAAATTAAAGTAGATAAAATTAGATTATGGTTACCAAGATCAAATTAAAGTACTAAGATTAGATTAAGGTAACTAAGATTAAATTAAAGTAGATAAGATTAGATTAAGGTAACTGGATAAAATTAGATTAAGGTAATTAAGATTAAATTAAAGTAGATAAGATTAGATTAAGGTAACTGGATAAAATTAGATTAAGGTAATTAATTTTAAATTGAACTGGATAAAATTAGATTAAGGTAATTAAGATTAAATTAAAGTAGATGAGATTAGATTAAGGTAACTAACTTTAAATTAAAGTAGATAAGATTAGATTAATGTAACTAAGATTAGATTAAGGTAACTAAGATTAGATTAAGGTAACTAAGATTAGATTAAGGTAACTAAGATTAAATTAAGGTAACTAAGATTAGATTAAGGTAACTAAGATTAAATTAAGGTATATACGTGTAACATTAGATTAAGGTATATAAGATCAGATTAAGATTACATCAAGGTATATAAGGTTAGATTAAGATAGATAGCAGTGTCAATAGCACAAAAATAATACTGTATCTGTGTATATGTCTGTCGCATCTATGTATGGCAAACCCTAACATCTGGACATTTTTATGAAGAGTACATAAGCCTCCTATGGCACACCATGGGCAACGACTCTATCGGTAAATTGGTCTACACAACGGGCTTCAGACAGGTGAATGACGAAAAGTCATTATCTTTCTACCGCAAATACTCGTAGGTGCATTTATTACTACAATTCGTAATAAAAATGCGAGTTTCTATGGTAACAGTTGTCATATTGCTAACAGAGACAACGGATGTTTTCTTGAAGGTACGGTCCCAATTCAATAAAATGCACATTCATAGGTCCGTACAAAGAGACCTAAGCATTGAATTGGATCCCATACACCAAGGTAAAACAATAGAGTCTTGTTTGTTACGAAATATTTATTAAACACAAACGCTTTCACCTTTCAACTGTGCATCGATGCAGAAAACCATCACTGCAAAAAAACATTCAGGCTTTATCGGACTGGGAAAGCTTCCCACCAATTCCACAATCCACCCTATAGCCGAGGAGAATCGATTAGGAAATTCGCCTCTACAGGCAGAAAATCACATAATTAACACACAAAATCACAGTTTCCGCGTTTTTTCAGCCCTTGTTAGTAACAAATCACGTGGAAATTATTTCAAACCTCACTGAAACAGGTAGGCCTACATAATGCAAGGACCACAGTCAAGTCAAAGAAGACAAGACAAACGATTAATTCAAGGCGGTGCTATAGTTTCTAAACCTTTCACAAAATTGTAAATATCTCGGAGGTAATTCAGTGGAACTTCATCATTTTTTGTACACAAATAAGTGGTATTTGGGCCTCTCATTTGGGATAGAAATCATAAGTATCATATTAATTTATTATCTTTATTTACACAATTTAAAGGAAATAATTTGGAGAATGACATTGTATGGGGAAGAAAACATGGCCATTACGACGAAGTGAAGAGAAGCGAATAATAGTAATATGCGTTACAAGAGCGGTATGTTGAAGTTTTCATGTTCGAGGAAAAGATTAAAAAAGCGAAACGCAGTTGAGCTTTTTTAATTTCCGAGAACATGAAAACAAACATACCGCTCGTGTATCGTACATTATTTTGTGCGAAGATCGTTTATTACATACCTGAAAGACGAATTTCTAATTAGTTGCAATGAAATCTCCATCTTGGTTTCTGTTCAATGACGGCAACTTTGAAAAACTAAAATATCTATCTTCAACATTGTTGCTATAAAATGTTTTCTGTGTTTACTATATTCCAGCAGGCCTGATATAAGTCTGTCTTCCCCCCCCCCCCCAGTCTATAAATGCGAACTTAAAACAAACGGTAGTCTAAGGTTATGTAATGATTTATTTTTCATTTTAATATTTTAAGAATATTATTTATATAACATATTGCAGTAATAACATCGGCATCTGGAATCTCGTTGATTTTTTCACGGCTTCCTTAATGTTACTTGTATCAGGAATGCAATAAGTTTCGTGGAGTAGTAGACTTTACTTAATTTTTGTAAATATTTAAAAACAATCATTAACATTGCAATTTAGGTGAAATTGCAGTGGTAAGTTTCCAATTTATAATTGTTACTATGTTGAACGTCTCTAAAAATAATATGTTAAAAGCCTAAAGCAGTAAAATGAATGTCGCGCTTAAGCGGTAAGAAGAGGGAAATTGTTATGTGTGTTAGGTTGGGAATACTGAATGTGGTATTTCACACTTACCGCGTATTGGTTCTGTGCAGAAAACAAGCAAATACGCACGATCTCGCACAAAAGCATTTGAAATGTGGATATGGAGACAGACAGAATAAGAAATGAAGCTGTGTTGGAAAGAGTGCGTGAAGAAATAATGATTCTGAAACTGATCAGGAAGAGGAAAAGGAATTGGTTGGGTCACTGGCTGAGAAGAAACTGCCTACTGAAAGATGCACTGGAATGAATGGTGAACGGGAGAAGAGTTGGGGGCAGAAGGAGATATCAGGTGATAGACGACATTAAGATATATTGATCATATGCGGAGACAAAGAGGCAGAAAATAGGAAAGTTCGGAGAAAGATGGGTTTGCATTGAAAGCCCTGCCCTTGGGCAGAATACTATGAACTAACGAAAAACGTAAGTAATCATCCAAGTAAGATTTGAACTGGGAAAATCCAAAGTAGTTAAGTAATTACGCTGCCGATACAATTCACACCATGAACACGGGGGTTGTGGAGTAACGGTCAGCGCGTCTGACCGCGAAACCAGGTGGCCCGGGTTCGAATCCCGGTCGGGGCAAGTTACCTGGTTGAGGTTTTTTCCGGGGTTTTCCCTCAACCCAATACGAGCAAATGCTGGGTAACTTTCGGTGCTGGACCCCGGACTCATTTCACCGACATCACATTCATTTCATTCAGACGCTAAATAACCTAGATGTTGATACAGCGTCGTAAAATAACCCAATAAAATAAACACGGGGGACGGTGGCTTGAAGTTCATCGGAATGCCATTTCAATACAGCGCCTCATGCCAAGTAACTCTGAGCAATCATATTACTTTCAAAGAGTCATGAACTAGAGGTTAAGTAACTCCACATACAAACAATCAGTGTTTTCAGACAAGAACTGTACACCTTTGTGGTTATGCAAGCAAAATCGTCCAAATATTTTCCTCGCAGATGAAGTGAGTGAGCAGATTGCGGAAACCACGATGTGCAAACACGCCCAGGGGAAAGAACTCGGTACCTTGCGTAACGGATACATTCCACAGCAGCGCAATGCTGCGGACTCATTCTCAGGTGAACCTGTACAGCCTTCCGCAACAATAAAAGCCTTTATGAAGCAGCATATATGCCCCTCCTCCCAAAAAAAATACAAACCTGTTTCGAAAATTTACACACACGCCTACGTAAATATCAGGAAGAAAAAATGTGTCACGAAAATGATACGAATGTTTAACGAGAAACGTCTATGATCTACCTACAAGAAAAAAATTGAATTGCGACATTAAAGGTTTTCCTGTAAACTCTGACATAACTCGTGGTACCATGGAAACAGAAGTGGAAGAAGGTCGTGCGTTGTGATTTTCCACACGGTCCATCTCGTTCCATTATTTATTGAATAGGGAACCAACAAAATTTGTTGGCAGAAAGGTTTAGCATTTAATTCACCATTAATAATAAGTCTCTCTCTCTTTTTTTTTCTGGTGGTGTAGTAGAGAAGACCTGATGGCCGTCTTAACTCCACCAAATAAATAAATAAATAAATGGATAGATAGATGGCTAGGTAGATAGATAGATATAGATATGGATGGATTGATTGGTGGATGGATGGATGGATAGATTGGATACGTAGGTAGGTAGATAGACAGACAGACAGACAGACAGACAGACAGACAGACAGACAGACAGACAGATAGATAGATAGATAGATAGATAGATAGATAGATAGATAGATAGATAGATAGATAGATAGATAGATAGATGAATGCATGGATTGATGGATAGATTAGATAGACATAAATAACTAAATAGGGTTTTTTAATATTTATTTTAGGTTTCATTCGCTTTAAAATCATTAACTGTAACAGTATTTTCGTATCCTTCTAGGAATTTGATAAAATTTCGTAACATCCGCAAATCTGATGGCATGTATTGCTGTCAGTAATATGTGTACCCTTTGGTTTATCCTTAAAACTTTACAACGTTTCCGATATACAAATTACATGAATTAGGTGACAAGAAACATCCCCACCTTTCGATTCTTATTTTTTGCCTCTAAAATTAATTTTTAATCCGCAAACATGATAGCATCTATGAGTATTAATCTATCATAGACTTGTATACTGTTTGTTTTACCCTTAAAACTTACAGTAGAAATTATATAAATTAGGTGACAAGAAGCATCCCTGTCTTACATCTCTTCTAATTTTTTCCTCTACTTATACTTAATTATATTAAATAGCGGTTTTAATTTAATTTTTAAATTTTAATTTTGAAAAACAATTTTATTAAAAAACAATATAGCCACGTAATATGCTGTGAATTTGTGGTCAAGAACATATATTTTGTTTTGAGTGTGGTAGTAGGTATGTACGTTATTAAATAAATTAATGGATAAATGAATGAATAAATAAATAAATAAATAAATAAATAAATGTGCTCTTCTGTGTAATTCCCAAAATAAGTTGGTAAGACAATGCCACTCGGTGATAACTGAGCAAAATGCGTAACAGGAAGGTATGTGCAATTATTTACAGTACAGTATTTTTATCTTATCGTACCTTCAGCCACCTGACAGATCGTCGAGAGAATAACGGGCTGCCTCGAGTGCTTGGAGAGCCACGACACCGCATTCCTGCAGGAGCTTAACCTGTCCGCAATGCGAAGGAACCCAAAATAACATGGACAGCTGACAACAATCGTCGCTATGGATACTTCCAAAATTCGAGCTGCAATGCAACAAGGACGTAACTTATCTAGCCGAAATATTATGTTACTGCCCCGGGTTTTAACAGACAGATGACTGGTTGAATTAATTTTTTTTGTTAGGTTATTTTACGACCCTTTATCAAAAACTTAGGTTATTTAGCGTCTGAATGAGATGGTGATAATCCCGGTGAAATGAGTCCGGAGTCCAGCACTGATAGTTACCCAGCATTTGCTCATGTTGGATTGAGGGAAAACCCCGGAAAAAACCTCAACCAGGTAACTTTCCCCGACCGCGAATCGAACCCGGGCCACCTGGTTTCACGGCCAGACTCGCTAACCGTTACTCCACAAGTGTGGACGAATTAAATTATTTCGCATCTAAAAAAGACTTACCTGATAGCAATATTGTGCTAATGCCCGTAAGTTTAAAAGGACAGTTGACTGCTCGAATTTCTTATCCAAAAGAAGATTGTTGCCATGGTAACTTACAAAATTCGAGCGTAAAACAAAAGGAAATATCTGACCGCAATATTATGTTAATGTCTGCACGTTTAAAAAGACAGTTGACTGCTCGAATTTCTTATCCAGAAGATTGTTGCCATGGTAACTTACAAAATTCGAGCGTAAGACAAAAAGAAATATCTGACCGCAATATTATGTTAACGTCTGCACGTTTAAAAAGACAGTTGATTGCTTGAATTTCTTATCCAAAAGATTGTTGCCATGGTAACTTACAACATTAGAGTGTAAAGCAAAAGGAAATATCTGACCGCTATATTATATTAACGTCTGCACATTTAAAAAGACAGTTGATTGGTTGAATTTCTTATCCAAAAGATTGTTGCCATGGTAACTTACAAAATTAGAGCGTAAAACAAAAGGAAATATCTGACCGCAATATTATGTTAACGTCTGCACGTTTAAAAAGACAGTTGATTGCTTGAATTTCTTATCCAAAAGATTGTTGCCATGGTAACTTACAAAATTAGAGCGTAAAGCAAAAGGAAATATCTGTCCGCAATATTATATTAACGTCTGCACATTTAAAAAGACAGTTGATTGCTTGAATTTCTTATCCAAAAGATTGTTGCCATGGTAACTTACAAAATTCGAGCGTAAAGCAAAAGGAAATATCTGACTGCAATATTATGTTAACGTCTGCACGTTTAAAAAGACAGTTGACTGCTTGAATTTCTTATCCAAAAGATTGTTGCCATGGTAACTTACAAAATTAGAGTGTAAAGTAAAAGGGGCATACGTGAACAAAATCCTCAAATTGTTGTCCACGAATTCAAGAGGGAATTCAGTATGATTACCAAAACAATCGCCCTCCCACGCAATGTCAACACCTCGCGTCGGTTCGTCGTGATCGTGAGGCTGTGACTGTGTTCGCGACATGTGAGGCAGGGCCCATGGCATGATCTCAGGACTCAGTGACATCTGACGAAACTGTTAATCGCGCACTGACATCCGGGTGCGCACCTCATCTTCCCGGCTCCTGAATATGAATGTGAATCAATGCGAGCCGTTCATCCTATCCTACAGCATCTACAATCTACTGGACTGAACTGGAGCAATTCGTACGTCGTGTTGTGTGGATTTTGTTATAGCATGATGTTTCTATCCATCACGGAACCGGTCCTTTCAAACGTTCCATCAAGCTTCCGGAATGATAATAGATTAAAGGGTCACACTTCAAAGGAATTAGAATAATTCTGAATTCTTTTAGAACTTCGGTAGGTTATTAAAAGTGACAGGTGATTCATAGAATATGTGTAATTGCGTGAAACTCTTATTAAGTAATTATTTTACTGATACAACTAGGCATAAACTTCCCTAAAACTTTACCGGTATTAAGTAATTATTTTAATCATAATAGACATAAACTTTCCTAAATATTTTACTCGTATTAAGTAATTTTTTCTTGGCTTCTTTAATTTTGCTAAGTTTTATAATATTGTTCTGATATAATCATACATTTTACTGAAAATTTCCTCATTACGGAAACTTGATAGAATTTGCCGGCTGTTTCACATGCTTCACCTTACCTCGAAATAAATTTAATTTTGTCCAGAACTATAGCAGATAGAGAAACAAAATTTTCACCAATCATACAACAGACCCTGTTGGGGTGATTGACATCCACAAACTAGGATTATTTTCTTTCAGTTGACAATAATTAAACACTGAAGTGACAATTTATGATTTTTTGTATCTGGTATCATTTTCTCAAACTATTCTCCAGAACTTAATGACATTTTTTATACATTTTTTTATTAGTAGTTTTACATTGGAAGTGAAAGTTTTTTTAAAATATTATCTTAATTATTGTTTTCAATTTATTAGTTATTTAACGCCATGTTTGCATTGTTGCTCAATGTTCTACAGTTGTCGCAAGATTCACTGTAAATCACAAATGCATACACAACAGGTACCTAAGTCTTTGGGTACCGGTACGAGGATTTTCGAACACCCTGTATTAACAGACCTCATTCCTTTGTGATTGGAATGTTGATTTCCATTTTTGCGAAGACTTTATTCTGACATTATTTTAACGATTTTAGTGGTCCCTGGCCTTTGAATAACCGTTTGGATAAAACATATTTTTCCGGGGTTTTCCCTCAACCCAATAAGAGCAAATGCTGGATAACTTTCGGTGCTGGACCCCGGACTCATTTCACCGGCATTATCACCATCTCATTCAGACGCTAAATAACCTAGCATGTTGATAAAGCGTCGTAAAATAACCTACTAAAATTAAAAAAATAAAAATAAAAACATTAATACATCAACGCATGACGTAGACACATACTGTCGTGTAATACGGAAGTCTTTTTTCCCTCTCCAGCATTCAAATCCAGGACCGTCGCATTTTCAGTCTGTTAACTTATTCGTTTTGATATTTTATTTCTTAAGTTGTCGGTCATTACATCAGCAGGTACGAGTAGATTGTTTAAGCATTACATAAGCAAATTAGCGCTTAAATACCCCACGAAGGGTCGAGCTCGAGACCCCGCATTCCAGAGTGTTCTCATGTGAAACGGAATAGCGTTCCGCCAGCTACGTGGTAACGTCACCACCACACCTGACCTTGCAGCTACATGCTAATTTACACAGCTGATACTTGTTGTGTCTGCTGGGATTACAATACAGGGCTTGTTCTGAGTTAGCGAGATGATGCCGATAACGAAACAATGGCAACGGCAAGGTAAACTGAGGTACTCAAAGAAAACCTTCACTTCAGTCTCTTTATTTAGCTCTCAATATTGCCTGGGATTGAAGGCTTGCAATTTTATGATAATATACAGGGAGTTCAAAAAAAGGGTTACAGACTGTGACAGTAGGTTATATTCGCCAGAATAAGTGAATAGTTACTGTAACATAAATACAACTAGCGTAGCTATAAGAGACTTGATTATTGTTGCAGCAAGTGCTCTAGTTGGTATCTCCGCGTTAGACGATTTATTCTCCTACATTAGCTATGACTTTCCACCAACCCTGAAGTAGCTTTCAATTCCGCATCTGAAGAAATGTGTTCCTGCAAGGAGTCGTCATGCCAATTTTGTAAAACATCTTCGTTATCAAAGGAGTAGGTTACCCTTGAAGATTGTTGGATAGAGAACGGAAAAGGTGGAAATCAGAGGGCACAGGATATGGAGAATACGGGGGGTATGGAATCACCTCCCAAACCAGCTCTTGGATGGTTCCTTTCGCTGTCGGTTTGAATAATTTCATCTTGTTCCGTCACTGACTTAATATAAGGTATAAAACCTTTATATTGCATATTTAATTGTTGGCATTAACGTTTTCGTCAATACATGCGACATCATCAGATACCATAATTACATTCATAATATAATAACCTCTGTTTTTTATACACCTTATATATAATACTAGTGGCTTGTGCAGCAAATGCTGCAAACTAAGTAAATTAGACGTTCAAATAAAAATTTTTCAGATTTATTTTCAATAAAGAATACCAGACATTCTGAAAGTTATTTTCTTCCGTAATAATGAAATATACTCCCTCTGAATGTTTTTTTTTTTATGCCAAATACTTTTCCTTGAACCTATCCACCTTAAGGTTTTGAGTTTCAACGCGAAAACGCAAGCAACAATGTCAGAACGGTCAGTGGGTTTTTCATGTGAAACTAAATAATAGCTATTTCAGGTCATTGTGAATTGTGCGCGAAAGTTAAAAAAATGTCAGGTTTGCTATGCTTTCGAACAATAGACATAGCATCTTGGTATAGCTGCTGGCTGTAGAGCTTGAAATGTAGAGGGTAAAATCATTTCATCCTGCTAAGAGATCTTGCTGAAATGATCGGGAGACTACAAAATCTTGTAGGCCTCTTATTTTATCAGTAAGTAATACCTTTTGGTTTTTCCTTAGGAACTGTAATTTTTGCGCTCTCTCGAGCCAATACTGAAGAGAATGACGCATATAAATATCTACACCACACCGCCATTATGGAAAAGACTCAACCCCACTTGATTAAATAACTATAAAATATTTTATTTTTAATAACAATATTATTATCTTACGTAAGTTTTGTAGTTATACACTACAAGCCGCCATTCAGTAAATTATAGAAATGAAGATCTAATTTTATTCTAAATCTACTTACATAACCCCAAAACGTTTCACTTTCATATCATGAATATAGCATTAATACGTATAATTAATGAAAAATAGTCGCATCATGGCATTAATTATAATAATATTTCATTTCTAATGGTAATAATATCATCAAACCATCTCAAGTTTTGTGGATTTTAATATCCAATACACAGCTGTACTCATAAAATTATACACCGCAGAATCAGACCTGTAAACTATTTTAGTAAGCCTTGAAGTTTTTAATAACCAATTGAATTTGAACTCTAAACATGTCAGCAATCCTGCAGGTCATGGCCTTCGTGTAATAGCCTATTGTTTATTGTAGGCTAGTGTGTGTTTTGTTTTATTCTGAAATTATGCAATTAGTCCTCAAAACTGACGAAAGATGGATTTTGGAAAATATGAAAATTATGTAGGAAAACTAACATTTCACTGAAAGTCACTACTTTTCTGAAAAACTTCGGGTTCTAAGCTTCAAAATGAGGGGTCATTCATTAAAATCCGTTCAGCCGTTTTCTCGTAATTTTCTTTACCACTTCAAATTATTTATATATAGACGTTAAGTCAGTGACGGAACAACATTAAATTGTTTATTGTACTAGCCGTACCCGTGCGCTCCGCTGCACCCGTTAGAAATAAATATAAAGTAATTACATAATTAAAATAGGACATTTGATCCAGGGAACATTCGTGTTTGATATAAGGATAAATCGTTTAATATGTTACTTAATTTAAGTTGTATTTAAATAATTAAAATGCAATCATTTTGGTCCAGAGACACTCATTTGGTGCAATGACAATTCCTTTAACATGTTTCTTAATTGTTATTACATGCAACCATAGTTTAATGAACACTGACATCATTTAGTTTTAATGTGTATACTTTATTTTACTTGCTATATGTTTCCATTGAATTATGGTAATAACTTAATTTTAACCCTTGTTTTCTACGTAGGGTATTCAGTAAATGGCGCTTGTCCCACTATGGTTCTGAACCCTTCAAATAATTTAAATAACTTAAATTATATTATATTATATAAAAAGTGTGTTGATAACGGATATAACTTACATAAACATTATTTTAAGAAATACAGGAAACGAATATACAGAATAGTCTATCAAGTTTTCTGTGCATAAGAATCTATTTTAATCTTACCTGTCCTCAATTCACTCAGAAGTTACTGTAATAACATTATAGCATTATGTCCATATAGAGAAAATACACTTTCGAATGTTGATATAAAAATTAATTATACAAATCGGTTAATTTATTTAGCTTCCGATATTACTTCATACAAACACAGAAACATTCTCTGTAGGCTGTGTTCAATAACTTTCGATTGTTGTTGGCCAAGGCCCCTTTTTCGATTGTTGTTGTCCAAGGCCCCTTATAGACGAAGTCATTTGTTCTTACTTCATTCCTCCGCCTTAGATGGCAGTTATTTTAATTTTAAAACTCATTTATCTCATTAAATATCAGTCCTATCAAAATTTTGTAAAGAATAAAACGGATCGGAAATCATTTTAAAGAAACTTTTGTTATGTAACATTTTATAGAAACATCAATAATAAGCGAGATATTTCTATTTATTTAATTCAGGCGCCCTAATTACCCCCTTTTAAATGACGTGTTTTGAATGCCATATGGCCTAAAATCTAAGTTACAACGAACTCAGTTTATATTCTAATTTTAATCGAAATCCGTTCAGCCATTATCGCGTGAAAAGGTAACAAAGATCCAGACAGACATACAAACAAAATTTTCAAAAAAGCGATTTTCGGTTTCAGGGTGGTTAATAATATATGTTAGGACCAATTATTTTTGGAAAATCGAAAATTACCAGAAAAATTTCGGCTACAGATTTATTATTAGTATAGATTTGAAGGACTTATCTGAAAAATTATTTCAAAATGAATTGTAAAATGTCAATTTGAAGCCAAGTCAATTCAGAACGACGAACGCCAGCGCAGATCGCTGTAGCCCGTGCACATCGTTTTAAACAAATCTCCTCCATTTATTTACATGTAGAGTTAATCGACCAGCGATGTTCATTCGGCGATGATCGTCATAGCGGAATCATAGCTTGAAACTGAGCAACAATAAATAGATGAAAGAGTGATGGGACGGAGAAAAATTCTCTCCGGCGCCGGGATTTGAACCCGGGTTTTCAGCTCTACGTGCTGATGCTTTATCCACTAAGCCACGCCGGATACAATCCCGACGCCGTTTAGAATCGTCTCAGATTAAGCTCCATCTCTTGGGTTCCCTCTGGTGGCCGCCCTCTGCACTACGTCATAGATGTCTATGAACGCAGGACCGAAGTCCATACATGTGCTGAGGTGCACTCAGATGAGTGACTGATTGGCCGGGATCCGACGGTATGGGCGCCGTCTTAAATCACAAAGTGATTTATTACGCATATCATATATATATATTTTTTTTATGTACCTAAGTACATATCATATTTCCATGCAGATATTCTGCGTCATCACATGATGAAAGAGTGATGGAACGGAGAAAAATTCTCTCCGGCGCCGGGATTTGAACCCGGGTTTTCAGCTCTACGTGCTGATGCTTTATCCACTAAGCCACGCCGGATACAATCCCGACGCCGTTTAGAATCGTCTCAGATTAAGCTCCATACCGTCGGATCCCGGCCAATCAGTCACTCATCTGAGTGCACCTCAACACATGTATGGACTTCGGTCCTGCGTTCATAGACATCTATGACGTAGTGCAGAGGGCGGCCACCAGAGGGAACCCAAGAGATGGAGCTTAATCTGAGACGATTCTAAACGGCGTCGGGATTGTATCCGGCGTGGCTTAGTGGATAAAGCATCAGCACGTAGAGCTGAAAACCCGGGTTCAAATCCCGGCGCCGGAGAGAATTTTTCTCCGTTCCATCACTCTTTCATCATGTGATGACGCAGAATATCTGCATGGAAATATCATATGTACTTCGGTACATCAAAATATATATAAACAATAAATAGCTTCAGAAGTGTGCCCCCTTCCACTCTTCTAGTTGGTTTTAACATGGTAATCTTCTACCTTAACGGAAGCTGTGAGATGGGTTGGTTGCTTTTAGGATCTCTTTCAGCCGGGGAATTTGTTTGCAGCGGCTGACGTGCGCTCTACCGGTCACGGGGAAGTACAGGAAGTCGCTAGACTCAGGTTGCCCGGATATCGGAAGCAGGAAAAGTTTAAATTGCACCC
This sequence comes from Periplaneta americana, assembly GCF_040183065.1. NCBI lineage: Eukaryota > Metazoa > Arthropoda > Insecta > Blattodea > Blattidae > Periplaneta > Periplaneta americana. The sequence goes on along the minus strand of NC_091122.1, from coordinate 10,902,962 downwards.
TCCTCCATCCCCGCCTCATGGGGTTACTGGCACAGAGCCATTACACGAGGAAATCACAACTTCCCATCAAACTGCAATGCGCAACTAAATCCCCCCGGGCTAAGGGGACCTCTACCTCCCACTCCCCCCACCCCAGTGTTGCGAAGGTGTGCTCTTACACGTTAGCTTCTGTGAGGCGTAGAAGTCAATGAACTGTTTTTAGTTTTTAATTATACGATGTAGGTATAGCGAAATTATTGTGCCACTAAAAGATGAGCATCGAATTTACATGTTTAGCGACTCTCATAAGGAAAATTGATTTTTGGCATGTCATCTGTCATCTTTCCCAAGCAATATCTCTTTAACTTTTGGCTGGATTTTCTTCAGTTTTATCTGGTGAATAAAGTATTCAATTTGTTTATTTCTTGTAATTCGCAACATGCTAAAGCAACTGAATTGTTTAGAAATACTTACCTTACTTACTTACAAGTGGCTTTTAAGGAACCCGGAGGTTCATTGCCGCCCTCACATAAGCCCGCCATCGGTCCCTATCCTGTGCAAGATTAATCCAGTCTCTATCATCATATCCCACCTCCCTCAAATCCATTTTAATATTATCCTCCCATCTACGTCTCAGCCTACCCAAAGGTCTTTTTCCCTCCGGCCTCCCAACTAACACTCTATATGCATTTCCTGGATTCGCCCATAAGTGCTACATGCCCTGCCCATCTCAAGTGTCTGGATTTAATGTTCCTAATTATGTCAGGTGAAGAATACAATGCGTGCAGTTCTGCGTTGTGTAACTTTCTCCATTCTCCTGTAACTTCATCTCTCTTAGCCCCACATATTTTCCTAAGAACCTTATTCTCAAACATCCTTAATCTCTTTTCCTCTCTCAAAGTGAGAGTCCAAGTTTTACAACTATACAGAATAACCGGTAATATAATTGTTTTATAAATAACAACTGTTCACTTACTGTATACTCATATCTTCTACTCGACCGATGAATTGTAAAGTGAATTAATCTGTATTGCATAATTTTGTGTAACTTTTGATTTGTTGGTAGGCCAATATGTTTTATAGTATTGATCACTTCGTATTATGTAAAAAAAATTAGTCATCACAGAAGCGACACATACTTTCTGATTATAGGTAAGCATTTCTAGGGAGTAAACCCCGAAAAGACGAAGTATATGATTGTGTCTCGTGACCATAAATATAAAAATTGGAGATTTATTCTTCGAAGAGGTGGAAAAATTCAAATATCTTGGAGCAACAGTAACGAATATAAATGACACTCGGGAGGAAATTAAACACAGAATAAATATGGGAAATTCCTGTTATTATTCGGTTTAGAACCTTTTGTCATCTAGTCTGCTGTCAAAAAATCCGAAAGTTAGAATTTATAAAACAGTTATATTACCGGATGTTCTTTATGGTTGTGAAACTTGGATTCTCACTTTGAGAGAGGAACAGAGACTAAGGGTGTTTGAGAATAGGGTTCTTAGGAAAATATTTGGGGTTAAGATGGATGAAGTTACAGGAGAATGGAGAAAGTTACACAACACAGAACTGCACGCATTGTATTCTTCACCTGACATAATTAGGAACAGTAAATCCAGACGTTTGAGATGGGCAGGGCATGTAGCACTTATGGGTGAATCCAGAAATGCATATAGAGTGTTAGTTGGGAGAAAGGAGGGAAAAAGTCTTTGGAGAGGCCGAGACGTAGATGGGAGGATAATATTAAAATGGATTTGAGGGAGGTGGGTAATGATGATAGACTGGATTGGTCTTGCTCAGGATAGGGACCGATGAAAGGCTTATGGGAGAGCGGCAATGAACCTCCGGGTTCCTTAAAAGAAAGTATTATTATTATTATTATTATTATTATTATTATTATTATTTCCTTTATGAAATGTGTAAATTTTGTGGCAAGAAAAAGTAGGAGTACGTATCAGCAAGAATTGTGCCCCAGTACTTTTTTTCTTCATAAAAATACTCCATTTCGATTCCCCGGATCTTCAACACGGTTCTGTGACATAGATAGCCAGCGATGTAAGCCGTTTGGTGAACTTTCCACCATAATGTTTCATGTGAAACAAAAATACACAAACATGCACCTTCGAACAGGTTGATTAACGTGGGAGTTGCAGCAAAGCGAGTGACCTCCCTCCGCTAGCTGTCGAACCTTTGATCCCCCTGTTTGAGGACCAGAAACGAAAGTGCTGTAGTTTTAATTATGTGACGTCACAGGCTCGTTGACTAGATTGCAGGAATTAATTAGAAAGGCGTCGATGATGGGGCTTGTGCAGGCGTTTTTCTTTTGTTTTGTCCTGGTTGCCATGGTGTCGCTCATGTGCATATTCAGCGCCCAGGCTAGGATATTGAAAAGTTAAAATGTACTCTCAGGTTTCATTTAAATTTACCGCGTGGAGAAAGTGCCCTTTGATGCCGAACGTTTTTGAATTTGGAAATTTGCATGGAGTTTATTTTTTATTTTAATTCGAAATAAATTAATGATATCTGCTTGTTATGACTCATGTTGTATACGATGTGGTGACGTAGATATAGAAATGAGAAATGGCTTTCGTCATGAATATTTCGAAAGGTAAGATCAGTGATAGATTGCACGGAAGTGAATTTTGAAAATTTTAAAATATTGGACCTACTGTTTTCATGTTTTGTACATATTACTTGGCATAGAAATACTATACACAGAAAAGTTAAGCTGAATTGGTGAATATTTTATACACTTTTGTAATGATTCTTAAAAAAATATATTATTATTATTATTTTTATCTCAAAATTATTTTTAAACTGAAATTTTACTGTTTTGTTCAACACAATGCCAATAATAATAACTGAACCGGATATCTTAAATGTGGTCATTAGTTTTGTCTAAAAATGTCTTACGTTGCTGTACCGCAAATGCGAAAAGAAAATCGTCACGAATATATAAATTTTTTTTTTCTTTTAATCCCTTTGAAATCCTACTGAGATAGCCATGGGAACTTTCAAACAGTATAGAGGGAAGTGTGATCAAAATTTCATGCATCTACTCTCTTTCCAGCTAAAGATTGAAGTAAATGTAAATAAATGCACGTGGCATAATGGTTCCTGATTGGGTATTGAACGCACAACGCCTCCAAACTCATGGTTGTCATCTTCTTCCTCACATTAAAATAATTCCTTCTAAAATAATAAAATGTATAATATACGTGGAATGCGAGTGAATTAAACATGCTTATAAGAATACTTTCTTACGATTTAAACAACATGTTTATATTAGTGGTTTCAGACATTGCGTGTTAAATCATTGTAACGTGTATTATGGCAACGCGCATGCGTAATAGGCATTAAATCCCTCCCAAGGTGACTTGCAGCTTCTCGGAGCACATCAGCACAGCTGGTAAACCAACGAGCTAGATGTGGTAAACACAGTGCGAGATTCAGTGTTGCCAACCTCAAATAAATTTCTGTAGAATTAAAGAAATTCTCCACTCTTCAAAGAACAGCATTTAACCAGGAATCTACAGAAAAAGAAAATCCACTATTCCCAGTAGGGTAATAATAAATATTAACCCTGTGTGAGCATTTTACGGGTTAGTTCAATGAATGTGTTGAAATGTCTGCAATATATCAGACGTTGGCTGTCCTGCGTGCTCACTTGCTGAAAATAATGCGCCCAGGGGCCTGTTTCTCAAAAATACTAGTTTAGTACTTCACCAGTTACTAGTTACCAGAGTATATTTCGTCAGCTCTAGTAGATTCTGTTTCTCAAACTATTTTACCAGTCTAGTAACTTGTGACAATTTTTCACTAGTTACATGATCTGTTTCACTAGTCAGCTGATTGAGTTCATTTGTTTATAGTCATTGGTAGGTATTGTTATTTGAGGTTAGAAGGCTAAGTTGTTTGTATTGTGGTTTCGATTTCTCTTTTCGGTTGAAATTCCATCAGTTGAAAGCAAATTAACTATACTCAATATGATTAATGAATCAAAGGATTATTGTTCGGTGCTTTTTCAAGCATGTTAACAAAAAATGATGAAATAAACGAATGGACAAAAAGTGTTGTAATGTGTGAGGCTATGGAACTGATACTTCAGAACAAAGATTATGCATACGTTAGGGACACTTACTGGCCCAATTTTGATAAGTACCAATTCAAGTTCACAGTATCGAATTTGAACATATGATGTAGCTAGTGGGTCTACTGCCGACATGAATGCCACTTATGACTTGATGAAAAATTCGCTAATTTCTTTTGTTTTACATTTTATCTATTCATAAATTATTGTCGTTATATATTTAATTTGTAGGTTAAAGTTGACAATGTCAGAAGAACTGGCAGTGGAGGGGGAAAGCTAGTAAAAATTAGTTGATGAATTGGTATTATATTATTAGGAAAAAATTCTGCAAGTGTTGCAGCTCTAGGACAGAAAGACTAGACGGGATTGGAAAATAATCAACATCCCGATTTGTAGAGCAATTTGTATCTGAAGCTTTGCTGATAATGCAAGACTTCTTTTTTTTCTCTTGTTATGGCAGGTCCCACTATATTTAACAACTTTCCAAGCTTTTCAGTACTTTACCTAAACCGTTCATTATATTTAAACAATGCTCCCGTAAAGGAATCTCCAAACCAGATATTAAAAGAAAATAACTACAATATTTTGTTTTATCTGAGAAAGGTTGTCACTGGTAACTGATAATGTAGAAATCACCAGTCTTTAGAGTCTTGTAGGAATATTCCTGTTGAATACTAGTGTAATCAACTAGATTAGCATTTTGAGGAACAGAATCACTTATGAACTGGTGAAATCGACCAATAATACTAGTCTGTGAACTGGTAACTACTACTTTACCCTTGTAGTTTCTAGAAAGACAGACTTGTAAAATAAACTAATATTACTACTGTACAGACTAGTATTACTAGTCCATGAGTTTTGAGAAACAGGCCCCTGGTGGTTGCTTTGGTAGCTAGCTTGCGAATGCGGAGTAATACATTTCGGTTCTGGTTACGTCTACTTCAACCTTTAGTTGGAAATAGTTTAGTTCAAAATTAGTGGAAAGAGGTAGATTTTGAATATGGACAAAAATGCAAAAACTGAAATTCGTAAAAAAAAAAAGGCGTTATACAGTAAAGACTCCAGGGGTTTTAAAAACACGCACGCCTTTAAAAATGGCTCCCAAAAACTTTTCGTTCTGTAAAAGGAATTTTAAAATGTTACATTTTTTGTTCGGATCAAATTTCTGCACATTTAAAGGACAAAACTAAAATTCTTTCAATCATTTATTATCATAATACAGCGCTCTCTTAAATTGACTGAATAGTCCACACCTGTGGAGTAACGGTCAGCGCGTCTGTCCGCGAAACCAGGTGGCCCGGGTTCGATTCCCGGTCGGGGCAAGTTACCTGGTTGAGGTTTTTTCCGGGGTTTTCCCTCAATCCAATATGAGCAAATGCTGGGTAACTTTCGGTGTTGGACCCCGGACTCATTTCACCGGCATTATCACTCATTCAGACGCTAAATAACCTTAGATGTTGATAAAGCGTCGTAAAATAACCTACTAAAATAAAATAAAAAATAAATAAATTGACTGAACATATTGGGAATTAATTCGTTTTCCCAAAACACGCTATGAAATTTTTCATATAAAACAAAATTCCATAGTTGTTTCTTATAGATTTTTTTTTTTTTCGATTTTAACTACAAAATTATATTTTCTTAGTACGCATCTATCACAACAATTGTTACAAATCACGCCACTCTTGTAAATTCTTCAAGGCTGTACATTAGGATGCATAATTAAACTGTAAAGAATCAAGTTCCTAAAGGCGTATGATTTGTAACAATTTTTGTGATAAGTGCGTAAAAATGATGTAATTTTCAATTAAAAGTTGAAAAACAAAATCTGTACAAAGCAATTAACAACACATTTTTAGCTTCAGAACACTAGCCAATTAAAGAAATGACACTTCTGAATAGTTCATTCTCTGTTTGTAATATTCTGTTGCCCTTAAAACTAAATAAGAAAGATATTTTACTAACAACTTCAAATTAGTGTAACTCTGAAAATATTGAGATTAGGACAAATATTTATATGACATTTTTTGCTCAGAATATCTTCGGAAACAACCTCCGTAAGTGACGGTAAATCCTCGTGAATCACCCTGTATAAGTACAGTCTGAATTTTTAATCATTCAAGGAAGTTTGTGTGATGTACACGGATTGTTTATTTTGCGATTAGAAAGAACTTGTCAAGCAATAGTTTCCAATCTTGTCGTTTTATCACCGTCTTGCGTGTAATTGATATTGGAGTGGGTGTCCGATTGCCATAGATACAAGCAAAGCCCTCATAATCTTATCACAACTGCTGCTCTCACATGATAAGAAGAGACTTTGAATCGTCCATTGTGTTCCTAGCCTAGAGTTGATACACATTCTATACATATTTTGTGTGACACTTGAGATATATTATCTCAAGAAGATAGCTTTGAAAGCGTCCCGTCTGATAAAGCAGTGGTTTGCAAGGTTGAGTTTTATTGTATGGGCTATTCCATTTCAAATCGACCGAAATATAGAGAAAATTGACCTTGCAATTTTTAAATACAATAAAACTTTTTCTGTCCGAAGACAACTGTGATACAATGCTTTGTGCAAAGTTTGAGGCATCAGAACTTCATAGTGTTTAAATTAAAAATATTTAAACTGATCGTATTTTCATAAAATTAGCAAATTTAAACTGTTGTGGCTCCGAAACCCTTTCACTCAATGATCAAAATCATGGTTTATTTTGATGCTGAGAAATTAAAGTTTATATTGACATGTAAACAGTTTTTCTTACTTTTTTATGGAAATGGAGAAATTTAGATTTTTCTTCGTTAAGACGCCTTTGACCACGAAAAAATATTTTTAAAATATATGGTTAGATTCCCTATTGAAAGTAGGTACAAATAAACACATAATTTTTACTGGTGCAACGTTGATAAGAAAGTATTGAAAATATCAAATAAAGAAAATAAATATTACGCACATGAAGTAACCAGCTGACTGAGGTGGGAGTTAGCAGAGAAAAACACGTAATGTTTCGTCTAGTAGCGCATAGCTGGGCTAGCTTTATCACAGGTTTTCATAAACACAGGAGTAAAATGACGCCCAACGATCGCTTATCTTCAGCTCTCGGCCAGTGCGTGCAGCACTGCGCCGTTCAAGTCTAGGCGTGTGAAAATAATTTATTTAATACTCTCGAAACTTATTGCCGAGCCACTAAGCAAACAATGCCGAATCCCTTTTAATAATGCAAGGTTTTTTTCTCAATACTTTTTACATTTTGTCCACACCTGTGGAGTAACGGTCAGCGCGTCTGGCTGCGAAACCAGGTGGTCCGGGTTCGAATCCCGGTCGGGGCAAGTTACCTGGTTGAGGTTTTTTCCGGGGTTTTCCCTCAACCCAATACGAGGAAATGCTGAGTAACTTTCGGTGTTGGACCCCGGACTCATTTCACCGGCATTACCACCTTCATCTCATTCAGACTCTAAATAACCTAGATGTTGATACAGCGTCGTAAAATAAACCAATAAAATAAATAAACATTTTACATTTTTACAAATGGGCAAAAAGCCTAAAAGCAAGTAAAATCAGGTTATCTGTCTCTCTGTGTACAATAAAAATAAAGATTACTTCTTAACATAACCTACCAAATGTCAGCTTCAAAATGAGCTCTCGTTCAATATTCTGCAGTAAATGGTTCCAGAGTTCTGAGCGCTGAAAGAGGCTTGTTTTTATAAAATACGCTAAATTTGTCGCTCAATAATACGAAAACCGTTTGACTTTCGATAGTATATTTTTCAAAATGCACTGTCCTCGGCACCTTGTATAAATAGGGAAAAAATTAGAGTATTAAAAAAATGCGAGGTTTTTTACTGATCGATTTCATATGGAATTGCCCTATGTAACCAGGAGAGTCCATAGTGTTCCGGATACCGATTTTGTTTAATTTTGATAAAAGCATTATCCATCCGAAAATCCTGTCGAATGCGCCTTAAGGAGGTGTTCGGGGAATTTTTTTTTTCTAAAATTTTTATGGTAGAGGCATCATTTTGTATATTTCATGTACTTCCTATAAGTATTCTTGCTTGTAGCTTTCAATATTATCCGATGAACGGTTTTCGTTTCAATTCAAATTAAAAAAGATGTATATTTTCAAAATTAACTCCTCTTGCAACATTTAATTTTCAAGAAGAATAGAAAAAAATCAAAAGTCAAAAACATTTTGGAGTTCAGAATTAGTCATTTACATTGTAAACATGATCTCAAAATTTGGTTGAAAAAAATGATCAGGGGAAAAAGTTGTGATTTTCAGTAAAGGTTCCCTTAAGGGCTTAGGTACAGCTTACAGCAGTTAAATTTTTTGGAAATATTCAGCATTTTTTTCCCTCCATTACTGTATCTTGTACAATAATGAAAATTGGTATGTGTAAAACACTGTCCTTCTGCTATACTTACAACTTACTTACAAATGGCTTTTAAGGAACCCGAAGGTTCATTGCCGCCCTCACATAAGCCCGCCAGCGGTCCCTATCCTGTGCAAGATTAATCCAGTCTCTATCATCACACCCCACCTCCCTCAAATCCTTTTTAATATTATCCTCCCATCTACGTCTCGGCCTCCCTAAAGGTCTTTTTCCCTCCGGTCTCCCAACTACCACTCTATATGCATTTCTGGATTCGCCCATACGTGCTACATGCCCTGCCCATCTCAAACGTCTGGATTTAATGTTCCTAATTATGTCAGGTGAAGAATACAATGCGTGCAGTTCTGTGTTGTGTAAATTTCTCCATTCTCCTGTAACTTCATCCCGCTTAGCCCCAAATATTTTCCTTAGCACCTTATTCTCAAACACCCTGAACCTATGTTCCTCTCTCAAAGTGAGAGTCCAAGTTTCACAACCATAAAGAACAACCGGTAATATAACTGTTTTATAAATTCTAACTTTCAGGTTTTTCGACAGCAGACTGGATGATAAGAGCTTCTCAACCGAATAATATATGAAAAAAAAATATTTTTACGATATAAAAAATGATTTATATCTTTTTTTTTTAATTCAAAATGGTGGCAGTTCACTGTGCAGTGATGAAGCGTTTCCCTCATAACTCATAAACTTGTTAACTTTTTCATGTTCTCTCTCTTTTATTTTATTGCTGAAACTCATGTTTACAATATCATGCCCTTTCAAATACAGTCCTTAATAAATAATATTTTCTTTATTTTGTGTTAGAAGAAAATACTGATATTTGACCATTTTTAATGAATTTATTTTTGTCTGACAATCTACCAAAGGTAGAGAAGTGATCTTGCATCATATTGTAGATGTTATGTGCATAAATACACACAAAAAATTTCATCACAAAATGTTGGCTAGTTTTTTAGTTATGTGGGAAACGCTTTATCACTGCACATTGAATTGCCACCATTTTCATTTATATATATAATACACTTCTTACTGGCTTTTAAGGAACCCGGAGGTTCATTGCCGCCCTCACATAAGTCCGCCATCGGTCCCTATCCTGAGCAAGACCAATCCAATCTCTACCATCATATCCCACTTCCCTCAAATGCATTTTAATATTATCTTCCCATCGACGTCTCGGCCTCCCCAAAGGTCTTTTTCCCTCCGGCCTCCCAACTAACAATATATATGCATTTCTGGATTTGCCCATACGTGCTACATTCCCTGCCCATCTCAAACGTCTGGATTTGATGTTCCTAATTATGTCAGGTGAAGAATACATTGCCTGCAGTTCTTTGTTGTGTAACTTTCTCCATTCTCCTGTAACTTCATCTCTCTTAGCCCCAAATATTTTCCTAAGAACCTTATTCTCAAACACCCTTAAACTATGTTCCTCTCTCAAAGTGAGAGTCCAAGTTTCACAACCATAAAGAACAACCGGTAATATAACTGTTTTATAAAGTCTAACTTTCAGATTTTTTGACAGCAAACTGGATGATAAAAGCTTCTCAACCGAATAATAACAGGCATTTCCCATATTTATTCTGTGTTTAATTTTCTCCCGAGTATCATTTATATTTGTTACTGTTGCTGCCAGGTATTTGAATTTTTCCACCTCTTCAAAAAATAAATTTCCAATTTTTATATTTCCATTTCGTACAATATTCTGGTCACGAGACATAATCATATACTTTGTGTTTTTGGGATTTACTTCCAAACCTATTTTTTTATTTGCTTCAAGTAAAATTCCCGTGTTTACGCTAATCGTTTATGGATTTTGTCCTAACATATTCACGTCATCCTCATAGACAAGCAGCTGATGTAACCCGTTCAATTCCAAACCCTCTCTGTTATCCTGGACTTTCCTAATGGCGTACCCGCAGTGAATTGGAAACGCCTGTGACAGAAACTGACCTATAGGGACTCTGCTGTACGTGTCACTGGGACATATATATATATATATATATATATATATATATATATATATATATATATATATATAAGTATATATTTTTATCATATAATAGAAGGGCATTGTTTTACACATACTAATTTTCATTTTTGTACAAGATACAGTAATGGAGAAAAAAAAGTTGAATATATCCAAAATTTTACAGCTAAAAGCTGTAGGCCTACCTAACCCCTAAAACCTTAAAAAAAAAAAAACGGTGACAGGGAATCGAACTCATCCCTGGAGCTAATTGCATGAAACGTTTATGCTTTCCGTGATTGTTACTGCGGTAAAGGTTGGGATTTGGGAAAAAGTTCAATATTTCTTTCCATTTACGTCTTCCATACACTGCATTTCTCGTGGAAGAATCTATCATCCTGCATGGTTGCTATGCAACGGTTAAAGTTCATTGTAATGTTTGACGTGGGAAACTTTGGATGTTATACAATAGAGAGAGTTGATCGCTTGAGTAAGTAATAGATCCTACATCTGTTTGGTTTGAAATGCATCTTCTTACATATACATCGCGTAAGAGATCAGTGTACAAACAAGGAATTGATGTTATCCCACTTGCGGACGTCACTTCTACATTCCACATAAGATTTTGTGAGTGGTTGTGTATTATTCAACGAACTGACTAAGATTAAAGCTGAGAATATATATGCTAAACTTGGAAGCTTCTGAAAATTTAATTACAATAATCCAGCAATTTTTATATTCAACTCGCAGCTCATCGCAGAAAGATGCTAAAATAGTCGAGAAATTATCAGTTCTTAAAGATAGATTTTATGGTTAGATATAATGTATAACTTATTCAACGCAAGAATTAAAGTAACGTAAACAAATGCACATGGTCTCGAGATCTCTCATTGGCTTTTTGACGGAAAATTAATGGGAGACATCTAGCTTAATTATACAGGGCTTTCATTTCAAAACTTCCCAGTCAATTATTTAAATTGAATTCAATTTAAATAAAAAGACACGTCAATTTAGATATTGAGGGAGAAGTCTGAAACCAGGCTTAATTGTATTTTATATTTCACCTCTCACCCCCAGCCACCCCACTTTGAAATTTCAAATGGCATCCCAATGTTTTTATACTTAAATATGAAAGAGCATTAAATTGTTTATACACCTCATTCATTTGTTTTCGCATCATTTGTTTTCTATCGTCGCCTGGCAACCTGGATTGTTGTTATTGTTGATTAGAGCTGAAGAGAATAAAGCTACAAAAACTTATTGAGCATTTCATGTAATAGTTGTGTTTGTGTATTAAATTATTTTAAAATGGTGTATACCCTTCAAGAGAGAACATAAATCATCCTGGTCAGCGCGTCTGGCTGCGAAACCAGGTGGCCCGGGTTCGAATCCCGGTCAGGGCAAGTTACCTGGTTGAGGTTTTTTCCGGGGTTTTCCCTCAACCCAATACGAGCAAATGCTGGGTAACTTTCGGTGCTGGACCCCGGACTCATTTCACCGGCATTATCACCTTCATATCATTCAGACGCTAAATAACCTAGATGTTGATACAGCGTCGTAAAATAACCCAATAAAATAAAATAAATCATCCTTATTGATTAAATTTAGGAAATTACACAAAATAAGCTGTGTTTTCATCCTACAATTAACTGATAATAACAAAAATATAGGTTCAATTATTTTTGTTACCATAGAAACCATTCATATTTAAAAAAAAAAGAAGTAAAAACTGTATCTATTGGGTTATCGTAGTAATACAGGTTGATTAAAAATGCTGACACATATCGGTGAATATATTGTGGTATATGTGTTAACAAATATTTAATCACCCTGTATAATCCAAATTGTGCCCTCCCGTCCCGATAGTAAATAGTTGAAAGGTACATTTGTTGTTGAATTGGACGTGGCATTTTCAGACGTGGGTTTGTTGAGCATTAAGGCTTATTCACAATAAACCGGGAACGGAAACGAGAACGGAAACATGGTTAAAATAAATGTAATTAAATGTGAACATTGACAAGTAACTTTCACATTTCCGGGCTCCTGCAAACTTCTCGTTAATTCTTAATGTTCACAGTTAAATACATTCATTTAACAATATTTCCGTTCTCGTTGTCGTTTCCGTTCCCGGTTTATTGTGAACCTGCCTTTACTTGCCTTGACCCCACAAAAGTTTTCGGTCGAATTTTTCTGCACTGTGTTTCATTTGTTTGCGTGTTAAGGTCTGAGTATGAAAATTGGAGAAAGTCATACAATGCCCGGTCCTTAAATGTACAGTGTCCTACTTACCTTGCATTCATTTGTTTCAGTATTACAATGTAACGAGAATTCATTAATTATAGCTAATGGAGGGAGAATCTTAATTGTGGTAGTTAATTACTTGTAATTACAGCATATATTCTATGTAAATATTTTCCTTGTGTCAGCACGCAGAAACAAACAAGTTTATTAATTACCTAGCAACGTTTGTTTAGTCCGCTGGATTCGCAATTCATGTGTAGAAAAAAAAAATGAAAGCTGCAAAAATAAAATGACTATCGCTCCGTAACTGGAAGATACAGGTGGCTATGAAACGAGAAACAAATGAGTGTAGACGGGGTTCCTCGATGAGTATCAAACGGATCGAGATGCTGGGAGTAAGATTTTTATGTAATAATAATAATAATAATAATAATAATAATAATAATAATAATAATAATAATAATAATAATAATAATCTGTGGCGCTACAGCCCGTGAAGGGCCTAGACCGACCAGCCGGCTGCTGGCCTCACGCCCACATGCCGAAGCAGAGGTGGACGATCATCCAACCAGAATGGAGGTATTGTGTGCTTAGCACGATGATCCTCCCAGCCGTTATAGCTGGTATTCGCAACCGGATTTCGCTACCTATCGTAGCTCCCCAAGTGCATCACGATGCTGGGTGGACACCGGTCCCATACACTGGCCGAAATTTCATGAGGAAATTTCTTCCCCTGTGAGGACTCGAACCAGCGCGCATTCCGTAACGCGGGTCCTAGGCGGGATGCCTTAGACCACGACGCCACGGCGCGGGACAAGATTTTTATGTTGTGATGAGAATTGTTAAATTATTGTTGCAACAAAGAGAAATACAGACATGTCGTCGTCGTCGTCGTCGTCGTCATCATCATCATCATCATCATCATCATCATCATCATCATCATCATGTCGTCGTCGGTCAGAAGAATTACATCATTTTTATCTGTTTCGGTGTTCGAACCTTTGGACAGTTAAAACTCTGTGAAGCATTTTGACTTTCTAAGTACTTGTAGGCCTGTATGAAATATGAAGAGAAAGAATTGTTGTGCTGTATAAATCAACTTAAAAATTTTAATGACAATAAATTGGAAGAACTCTACGTTTTACGCTGGCATTTCTTAAACCTGGGCGGACCGTAAAGAAAACAACTAAAGTAATGTAGGAATACTTCGTCAATTTAAGGTTAAGGGTAAAGTATCTTTTGGATCCAAAATATCAAAGCTGCTCTTCACAACTGGAGCTGTTATCTACTTGCGAAATGTTCGATGTCCCTATATCTGTAGCACGATTCAGTATCTAGAAATCTTATATTACGCTTAACACTGTGAAATATTAAAATAAAACATAGTTTAGACCATAGTTTACTTGTGGCTTAATTGGAAGAATGTCTGAATTCAGATGCCAACGTCTCAGGCTCAAATCCTCGTCGTTGCTTTTCATTTTCTTGTGTTACAGGATAGTATAATGTAATAATATAAGAAGAAAAAACTAACACTAGTATTATGCAACTGTATTTTTCCAAATCTAACATTAAATTTATATTATTTATATCGCTAAAGAACATAACATAATACAGACTTGAATAGTTTCAAGGGAAAAATTGTTCTAAGGCCGGGTATCGATCCCTGGATCTCTAGTTGAAAGTACAAGCGCTCTACCAACTGAGTTACCCAGGAACTCCACCCGACACCAGTCTCAATTTTTCCCGCTATATGCACACAACTCAAGTGGGCTGGCAAGACACCAGGGACCCACAATCCACATCGGGTGCACACAAACTCTGTATGACTTGCTTGGAACGCTAAAATTTTGAATACATTCGTTTAGAAGCAAAACGGGGTAAGCACGGTCGATTTTAAACGTTGACTATAATCTTTTCAGAAATATGGATTCTTTCCTTTAGTCATTTTGTAGAAATAGTGGATCATCATTGACTTACCCTGGTTAAATGAGGTGTTAGTTAACCGTGTGTAATTAGCTAACGGTGTGTAAGTAATCGGTGATTGTGAATGGTGCCCAAAAATTAATTTTAACCGTGGTTTCTTAACCCTTAAATTGGCAATTTATCCTATAGGATACAACAGGTTAATAAGCTATATGCCATAATTTTAATAGAACAATAGAAACAAATTGGTAGGGAATAGTAATATGCGTTACAAGAGCGGTATGTTGAAGTTTTCATGTTCGAGGAAAAGTTTGAAAAAGCGAAACGTAGTTGAGCTTTTTTTAATTTCCGAGAATTGAAAGAAAACATACCGCTCGTGTATCGTACATTATTTTGTGCGAAGATCGTTTATTACATACCTGAAAGAGGAATTTCTAATTAGTTGCAATGAAATCTCCATCTTGGTTTCTGTTCAATGACGGCAAATTTGCAAAACAAAAATATCTATCTTCAACATTGTTGCTTTAAAATGTTTTCTGTGTTTACTATACTCCAGCAGGCCGTGATATACGTCTGTCTTTCCCCCCCCCCCCAATCTATAAATGCGAACTTAAAACAAACGGTAAGGTTATGTAATGATTTATTTTTCATTTTAATATTTTAACAATATTATTTGTATAACATATTGCAGTAATAACATCGGCATCTGGAATCTCGTTGATTTTTTTCACGGCTTCCTTAATGTTACTTGTATCAGGAATGCAATAAGTTTCGTGGAGTAGTAGACTTTACTTAATTTTTGCAAATATTTAAAAACAATAATTAACATTACAATTTAGATGAAATTGCAGTGGTAAGTTTCCAATTTATAATTATTACTATGTTAAACGTCTCTAAAAACAATATGTTAAAAGCCTAAAGCAGTAAAATGAATGTCGCGCTTAAGCGGTAAGAAGAGGGAAATTGTTATGTGTGTTACGTTGGGAATACTGAATGTGGTATTTCACACTTACCGCGTATTGGTTCTGTGTGGAAAACAAGCAAATACGCACGATCTCGCACAAATTAAAATTTCACAATACTATGGGTATAATATTGCACAACGTACAAAATATGGACATTGCGATAGTTGTTTTCTTTACGGTCCGACACGGTTTAATAAACTAGTGTGAGAAATGAAGTTTTGCCAAATTAAGGGTTACTACGTTCTTAACGAAGGTTGATGCACTTCATGATTATTGTTACTTTTGAAGACCCTTGTCAATTCCCCCCAAGAATGTCTCGTGGTTCCTTACAAGTATTGCTGTACTTCTGTGGAGAAAGAAGGAACTGGTGTTGTTTACGGACCACTGGTTGCAGATCACTAGGCTGGGTTCTGTGAATGCGTTGCTCTAGTTTCTGTCGCATCGTCGTCACCCAGATCGACGTGTGATTGTTGTTGCCTCTGCCCTCAGGTGGTCGTGTTGTCCGTTACTATGGCAGCCTGTAATGTTCGCTTTTGTTTGTTACAGGTGAGTGAATTCCTACCTGATCTGTACCCAGCATAGCGGAGTTGCCTGGGAAATCTGTAAGTTACTCCTTTAATGGCGGCTATCAACTACTGAACATTGAATTCATGTCATAATGTAGCAGTTACATGGTTCCATTACTCTGTATTAGCTATTTGCTTGTATGTTTATTTATGCACGACCATGTAGTAATTATACACCTGGTAGCAGCCCTTTAATGGATCTCATTAAAGTACACCTATTCATTAAAGTTCAGGTGTTCCACTAATCAGAAAACACCATTGTAGCAATATGAAAGCGCAAGTATCGATTATTCTCGGATATGCAATCGAAAGAAAATTAGCGAAACGTCACGGAGGCTGGAAATCCAATACTGTTGCAGAAGGTTATGTTCTGTTACTATAATAATTAGCGTTAATTGTAAATAATATTCAAATAAATTCAATTTGTCATCTCGTTTTTCAATGTCTAAATCAATTTCAAGGTTATAGGCCTATCAAGATTAATGTTTATTTCATTCTCTAGATTATGTTATAAAGATCAATGACATTTGTTTCTCGGAGAAAATCAATACTTTCGCGTCTGCGCACATCTCACAATTTACGAGATATTGCATAAGGTCAGTTCCGCTCCCCAGTCAGATAAGAATAACATGAATACTTATGAATAATTTTAAGTTAGAAATATGGTCGAGCATAAAAAGTCGTATGAAACTTGACTATAATGGTAATTAAGACGTTCGTATGAAAATTATGAAACTCGCTTGCGCTCGTTTCATAAACATACTCGCGTCTTAATTACTACCATTATAGGCTCGTTGCATAATGTACTATTATACTGGTTTAGTTAAAAGTCCGACACCACTTAAATAACTTTTGAAGCGTTTGGTTCAGTGACATGAAACTTGGTGTGTTGGGATAACCATATGCTAAGAACTCAATAATGGTATTACCGAGTTTTTTCTACTTCCGGTTTAACTGGAAGTAACTGTAACTCTCTTATTTTAAACGAAACGCCCAATATATATTTTTATTTTTGAATAAAGCTCATTAAGAGCTTTTCAAAAAAGTACCCACACTTGATACTTCTGTACAAATTCAGTGTTGCTAAGTCAAGAAAACATAAAAGTGTATCGAATATTAAAATAATAAAATACTCCTTCCTTAACCTCTTCCCTTACTATATATTTTACCAGTTTTCTGAAAAAAGTGTCATGTTTTTTTATTTTCGTAAAGAGGTCATTTAATATTGCAGAATCACTGTGCATCACTAATTTTCTTGCATACCTAAAAAATCACTATGAAATAGACATACATTCATAACTGAATTGTTATCCCGACTTACCTCGTGCACCTTGATTCCAGCTCTGGTAGTTGTCCCACTTTGATTTTCTCCTGAACTATTTACCAACTTATGTTTTTTTATGGATTAATTTATGAGGTACAATACCAGTGCTGTTATCAAGGCGTTAAATGTTGCTTGTCGTGTGATAGACTCGAAAGCAGGGTATTGCACACAGTGGCACATTGCATTCTGGACAGTAGGCCTAGTATCTGCTCTCCTATATGAGAGCGTTTTGGGAAGAATGGTGTAGCAGTCATTGAATATTTGTACCAGTACATCTGTTCTTCAGGTCTGTGAATAATGTTCTGCAGTATCGCTATGCCCAAAAGTACACGTATTTCAGAGTCTGTAGTAGGCCGCCACGAATTATTTTCAGCATTCTCTGAACACTTATTAGCATGCCGAATCGTCTTCTCGAATATAATGTTGATGAGGTCATTATTAAAGAATAATTAAAAAAAATTGAGAATTATCGTTATCAGAAACAATGTTAAAATTTCAGGGAATGGGGACCTCGGAGGTGCAGAAGAAATGGTGCCAGATGTCATCTATTCAAACCACTGTCGAAAAGATGCGATATCAACTGATCTGAATTTGTTTGTTGGCCTATAACTTCGTCTTCTGATACCGATGTTTCATTTTCTAATCTTCTACAGGAATATATTCCTGATCAAAAGTTTCGGAATCACTAACTTGATCCATCTTTACACAAAACAGCACAAAAAACAACTAAACACAAACAGAAACCGCCAAAACTAACCAGCATCTACTCACTACTGTGTGTGAATGCTATATGAGCATAGAATTCCACTCGCAAGGAAGAAGTACAAAAAACATAACTAGATATAGCAATATCACTAACTTCTGTAGCCATCTAGTGAGGAAAAGGTTAATGAAAGAATGGAAACTTATATATTCGGGGTATAATCCTTAGCAGCGAAAATGGGACTCAAACGAGTTAACTCGGGTTAATAAATTTTGACACAAGTTAGCAACCCGAGTTAACTCGGGTTAATCAGGGAAGTGATTAACAAAAACAAAAAGCTAGCTCACCTTCCAAATTCTGTGTTTAAACTGGTAGCTCTCAGCTGCTTTACAATGTGTCACTCGATCATAGAAACCATTTAAGGAACGATTTAACCAGACTTTAGGAATATTTTGCACCACTTCCAGTATTCGATGCTTCAGATCTTCTAAATTGTTGATATATTACTGACTTCAAATGTCCCCAGACTATGGACAGAATGTTTGTGAGCATTTACACCAGGTTTTTCCACGACGATGGATTGGTAGGAGAGGTCACATAGAGTGGCCAGCTAGATCCCCAGATTTGTCGCCTTTGGACTTCTTTTTGTGGGGCCAAGGAGAAAATTATTGCGATAAAGAAAAATTACCATACCTATATCAACAATTTCATTGACACTAAATACCTTAATAGTTGATACAGTGTTGTTATAATAAACCGATCGGAAATATTTATTTGTGGAGTTTTTACGGCCTGTGATTGAACAGTTTGCACGCCCTTGTGATTGGGCAGTGCGGTGGTCCCTATCAACCTGTTCCTGATTTGTGACGTGAGCTTTCATCTTGCCGGCCGCGGTGTCAGGTGTCAGGACCCAGAATTGAAGCCGCGCTCGTGAGGATGGCCCGACTCCCGCTGGCATGTCTCGTGTTGGTAATTTGCGACGCAGTTTACCTCTCATAGCTGCCGGAAAGAAACAAAGCAGCATTCAGCCGGTTTCCTTGGAAACCATGTCTCATTTTGTACGTGCGTGTTTTGTTTTCGTAGTTTTAAAATCCAGATTTATATGCAAAATGCATGTTGCATTTAGTTTTAATGGAATGTTTCCAAAAGCGATGTTCTTTGGACAGTTATGTCTGATAATTTTACACGCATTTCATTGTGCATATATAGGGTGTTTCGGAAATAACGTTTACAAAAATACGTTTGGAGGAAAAAGAATCTTAAATAAGATGTTTAGTGGTGTATTTTAGGAAAACTGTTGACCAAATTCCCGACATCCTCGGTCATTTCAAGAGGACAATGAATTCTGATAATATTAATGGTACATTTTATTATTATTTTTTTTGGAACCGAGATAGCATGATCAGAATTTCTGAATGAGGACGTATTGTCTCTAAAATACCAAATAAACGTTGGCATGTCATTAAAATCCGGACTGGATTATTATTATTATTATTATTATTATTATTATTATTATTATTATTATTATTATTATTATCATCTTCTTCTTCTTCTTTATAATCAGAAAAAGAAAAAACGATTTTTGTCACGGGGCAGAAACATGAACATTACGACGAAGTGAAGAGAAGCTGTTAGAAGAAGCATTTGAAATGTGGATATGGAGAAGAATGGAGTGTGTGAAATGTACAGAATAATAAACGAAGCTGTGATGGAAAGAGTGGGGAGTGGGTGAAGAAAGAATGATGCTGAAATGATCAGGAAGAGGAAAAGGAATTGGTTGAGAAGAAACTGTACTGAAGGATACACGGAAATGAGTGGTGAACGGGAGAAGAGTTCAGGACAGAAGAAGATATCAGATAATAGACGACATTAAGATATATGGATCATATAAGGAGACAAAGAGAAAGGCAGAAAATTAGAAAAGATTGGAGAAAGATGGGTTTGCAGTAAAAGACCTGCTCTTGGGCAGAACGCTGAATGAATGACTAAATGGACAAGAAACAATAATTTTTATAGCACCCTTCAATTTGCACAGTTATGTTACTTCCACCCTGTATAGCGATCTTGTTCAATGACGTCACATCCATTTTTAAACGTTTAAATAAAAAAACAACAATAATTAAAAATATTATTTTCTGTAATAAAGAGATTTTAAACAAACCATCTCCCTTAAATAAAAATCGCGGAATATTTTTAAAGAATAAATAAATATATTGCATGACACCCATCGTTACTTCAAGTTCCCGGAGTGATAAATTCAAACATCATTTCTGAGACATCGGAGGTGCATTTCTGAATACAGTCAGCGTTTACCAATGCTTGACTTTGTTTTGCATTTTGAGCGAGGTTTACCAGACGTCGTTAAACAATTGGAAAGTTGGGAATTCGCCAGTCGTGAATCTGTCATGGCAGGCCACAACCTCAATACGTTACAAACAAGGCAGATATTTTCTTGACCTGACGGCTATAAACGCTGATAAGCACCCCAGATACAGGCAGCGCATACCGCCACCCACGCACGGGGTCATGACTTTCATACCGGCCTGTCCACTGCGTACTACTACCAACGGCAGCTGCAACTTTCTACAGAAAATGTTGCTATAGCAACCTGGCACCCGGGTGAGGCATAAGAAGGAATTAGCGTTGTAATATCTGGGTAATAACCTTTCCAAACGATCTGCAAGGATCAGCTGAAGGCATGTTTTCGACGGAAAAATAGACCGTTGGTTTTATCTAGGGTGGGTTGGGGTAATGTGGGTATAAAAACAGCCTTTTTTTTAAGTTTAGAGCAGTGGCGACTCGTGATATGTTTTGTTTGTAAGATATGAGATTGACACCTGATGACCAAGACAGAAACTAATAATAATAATAATAATAATAATAATAATAATAATAATAATAATAATAATAATAATAATAATACTAATAATACAAACGATTAGGAAAAATACGGAAATTTTACTTGAAGCAAGTAAAAAAATAGGTTTGAAAGTAAATCCCGAAAAGACAAAGTGTATGGTTATGTCTCATGACCAGAATATTGTACGAAATTGAAATATAAAAATTGGAAATTTATCCTTTGAATAGCTGGAAAATTTCAAATACCTGGGAGCAACAGTAACAAATATAAATGCCACTCGGGAGGAAATTAAACACAGAATAAATATGGGAAATGCCTGTTATTATTCGGTTGAGAAGCTTTTAGTCTGCTGTCAAAAAATCTGAAAGTTAGAATTTATAAAACAGTTATATTACCGGTTGTTCTGTATGGTTGTGAAACTTGGACTCCCACTTTGAGAGAGGAACATAGGTTAAGGGTGTTTGAGAATAAGGTGCTTAGAAAAATATTTGGGGCTAAGAGGGATGAAGTTACAGAAGAATGGAGAAAGTTACACAACGCAGAACTGCACGCATTGTATTCTTCACCTGACATAATTAGGAACATTAAATCCAGACGTTTGAGATGGGCAGGGCATGTAGCACGTATAGGCGAATCCAGAAATGCATATAGAGTGTTAGTTGGGAGGCCTGAGTGAAAAAGACCTTTGGGGAGGCCGAGACATAGATGGGAAGATAATATTAAAATGGATTTGAGGGAGGTGGGGTATGATGATAGAGACTGGATTAATCTTGGTCAGGATAGGGACCAATGGCGGGCTTATGTGAGGGCGGCAATGAACCTCCGGGTTCCTTATAAGCCAGTAAGTAAGTAATAACAACAATAACAGAGCATACGCAGTTACTTTCTTGCTACAGTTAAATTCTTCTAAATGATCAAATACTACTACAGATATTCTTTCGGCAGTCCTGTCATTTGAAAGTCCTGTTAATTCTTGAGTTTTATTATAGCTTATTTTATTTATTTTATTTAATTTTGATTTTTATTCATTTTACTTTTGAAATTGTATCATTTTAAATTATTATTTTGTTTATTCTATTCTTTTAAAATGAAAAATGAACTGCATTTAAGGAGGCTACAAGGGTACTTGGAAATTCGTTTTGTAGTCTCTGACAGGGATTTCACACCACCACCCAGAAAAAAGGGTTGTGTTAAGCCTTTTTAAACTCAGTGTATGTATAAAAGACCTATTAGAGATAAACACGTTTCCACACATTTGGGGACGATAGGCCCAAATTTTATTCTGCCTTTTTTGCTCATTTTAGCTCCCGTTGCCTATTTTAAGGTTAAATGCCCTTTTTTAGTCTTTTTACGTCGTTATTGTACATTTCCAATAGTTTTAATGCATTTAAAATAAACCGCACATAAATTATAATCAAAAAACAAAAAAAGAACGTCTGTACAAATTAAAAACATATATTCACCTAACACAAATATTTGCTGAGAATCTTATTTTCCAGAAATACATATGTTTCCAAGAAATCGTAAGCTTTTCTCCCCTACCGATTCCATCTTTTATGTCACTTAACAAAGATGTTTGAACAGTACAACCCTCAGTGCTCAGGTCACTTCGGGGTTTACCAGCGAAAGAAAGGGGATGAGGGAAGTATTGAAAGCAAGTCTCCAGGTCCCGTTACTGTTGTCGCTTGCACGCACAAGTCACGCGTACTTTGAAGTCTCTAATCCCTTCTCACATCCCTCTTTTTGAGACAATACACAGTCGGTTTTTTCCGATCTCTGAAAGAAATAAGTTCTTTTAAGTTTGCTCCAATTACTTCAGTAGATGTAGAAAGATCTTTTTCCACCATGAAAAACGTTCTCTCTGACAGACGGCTCACTATGACAGTTGACGACTTAAAAAAGCATCTTGTTGTGACATGTAACCAAGGAAACTGAGTACCATATGGAATAGTTTATTAAGTACTAGCCGTACCCGTGCGCTCCGCTGCACCCGTTAGAAATAAATATAAAGTAATTACGTAATTAAAATAGGACATTTGATCCAGGGAACATTCGTGTTTGATAGAAGGATAAATCGTTTAATATGTTACTTAATTTAAATTGTATTTTCATAATTAAAATGCGATCATTTTGATCCAGAGATCACTTATTTGGTCATGAAAATTATTTTAGGAAATACAGGAAACGAATGTACAGAATCGCCTATCAAGTTTTCTGTGCATAAGAATCTATTTTAATCTTACCTGTCCTCGATTCACTCAGAAGTTACTGTAATAACATTATAACATTATGTCCATCTAGAGAAGCTACACTTTCCAATGGTGAATTAATAATTAATTATACAAATCGGTTAATTTAGCTTCCGATATTACTTCATACAAACACAGAAACATTTTCTGTACGCTATCTTTCATAGCTTTCGATTGTTGCTGTCAAAAGCCCCTTATAGACGAAGTCATTTGTTTTTTAATTCATTACACGGCCTTAGATGGCAGTTATTTTAATTTTAAAACTCATTTATCTCATTAAATATCAGTCCTATCAAAAATTTTCAAGGAATAAAACTTATCGCAAATTATTTTTAAAGAAACTTTTGTTATGTAACATTTTTCGCAAAATCAATAATAAGCGAGATATTTCGATTTATTTAATTCAGACCCCCTTATAATCCCCCTTTTAAATAATGTATTTTGAATGCCATATAGCCTAAAATCTAAGTTATAACGAACTTAATTTATATTCCAATTTTCATCGAAATCCGTTCAGCCATTATCGCGTGAAAAGATAACAAACATACAGAGAGACAGACAGACATACAAACAAAAATTTCAAAAAAGCGATTTTCGGTTTCAGGGTGGTTAATTATGTATGTTAGAACCAATTATTTTTGGAAAATCGAAAATTACCAGAAAAATTTCGGCTACAGATTTATTATTAGTATAGATTTGACTATTTTTTGTCTGTTTCCATGAATAATAAATGCCTATTTCACTACCTATTTTTACTATTTTAGTGCCTATATGCCTGCCTATTTTAACAAAATAAATACCTAAACATCCGGGCTCTACTTATAGCCATATTATCCCGATCCACCTTATAATGATAAACAAAACCGTCAGAACTTAATTCGGGATTTTACTGAAGATTCTTCGACTGTGGGGAATCTCTCTCCAAGTTAAAAACGGCTACAATGCCAGGACTAGAAATAATTTGTGTCAAGATAGTGTCCTTAAAAATACTGTATACACAGTCAAGTTATAAGCAACATGCAATTTGTACACAAATCCGGATCTGGTAACAGCAGAGGGACGCCACAAGGAGTTTCAAAACCTTTGCTCCCGATAACGTTTCACAATTGCGGTTTTTTCTATCCGGGAAGGAAAACGCTCCCTGGTGGCACAACATTTGTTTTGTTTCTCGCTGGCTCTGTTTTTGCTTGATGAACCATGCGAAATGTCTGAGTCACCAACTTGCGTGCTCTGTGCACCGTGACGTCACTGCATTGTCGAAGGGTTAGCCCAGTCGGCTGGTGGTTGTCATGGCGCCAGAGACCGCAGGGCATTGTTTCATTGTGGCATGTCATTTGTTCGGCCAAATGTCGGTTTGATCTCCTGGGTTATCTATAGACGAGGGATACCAACCTAACAAAATGATATTTCAAAGTAAATAAATAAAGAACAAATATGCACTATATGCACAAGGTATGAAAATATGCTACAGTAAAATAATAATAATAATAATAATAATAATAATAATAATAATAATAATAATAATAATAATACTTACAAATGGCTTTTAAGGAACTCGTAGGTTCATTGCCGCCCTCACATAAGCCCGCCATCGGTCCCTATCCTGAGCAAGATTAATCCAGTCTCTATCATCATATCCGACCTCCCTCAAATCCATTTTAATATTATCCTCCCATCTACGTCTCGGCCTCCACAAAGGTCTTTATCCCTCCGGTCTCCAAACTAACACTCTATATGCATTTCTGGATTCGCCCATACGTGCTACATGCCCTGCCCATCTCAAAGGTCTGGATTTAATGTTCCTAATTATGTCAGGTGAAGAATACAATGCGTGCAGTTCTGCGTTGTGTAACTTTCTCCATTCTCCCGTAACTTCATCCCTCTTAGCCCCAAATATTTTCCTAAGAACTTTATTCTCACACACCCTTAATTTGTGTTTCTCTCTCTAAGTGAGAGTCCAAGTTTCACAACCATACAGAACAACCGGTAATATAATAATAATAATAATAATAATAATAATAATAATAATAATAATAATATGGCTTTATTTAACCTGACAGAGTTAAGGCCGTAAGGCCTTCTCTTACACTCAACCAGGATTAAAACTTGCTTACACAGTTGAACATAAAACTGGATCGGAATTAAGTAATTACATAGTGATACATAATGAGATCAAAAGAGGTAGTTACATAAAATTTACCTCATAAAATAAAAATAAACATAGTGGAATACATATTAATGTTGTTAGAATCAAATACGAATCACATAAAAACAGAAGCCGATAATTCAATAAAAAATGTACACAGTAAAAATAAAAATAAACACATTAGTATTCATATTAGTATTAGATTACAATTAAGTAGGATTTACATAATTAAACCAGAAACCGACAATTGAATAAAATGTACACAAAAATAGATTAATAATAAAAAACAACACAGTGGGATACATATTTGCGTTAAGTGATAAATAAACACAATTAAGATAATAAAAATAAGAAAAAAAAATACATTGGAACACATTTCATTAAATATTCCCTCTTCTGCTAACAAAGCCATATCAGCAGCAAATCTTATGCATTTTATTCTTCTTCCTCCTACTATCACTCCTCCCATGTTCTGAAAACAGTTCTTCACTAAATCCTCCAAGTAGATATTGAACAGGGTAGATGATAAAGGACATCCCTGACGTACTCCTCTCCCAATATCACTTCCTTTTGACATTTCTTCTCCTAGTATACATATAATAATCAGATAGCGAATTTTCGTTAAAAAAAGTTAGAAAAGTTATCGGGTAGTATATCCTGGAGTTTTAGGGTTCAAACAGTGACCCTAAATGCTTACGTCAGGACGCTACGAAAGGTGTAGTTCAGTAAATAATAATAATAATAATAATAATAATAATAATAATAGTAATAATAATAGTATTAATAATAATAGTAATAGTAATAATAATAATAGTAGTAATAGTAATAATAATAATAGTAGTAATAGTAATAATAATAATAATAATAATAGTAATAATAATAAGAGTAATAGTAATAATAATAATAGTAGTAATAGTAATAATAATAATAGTAATAGTAATAATAATAATAGTAATAGTAATAATAATAATAATAGTAGTAATAGTAATAATAATAATAGTAATAGTAATAATAATAGTAATAATAATAATAGTAATAGTAATAATAATAGTAATAGTAATAATACTGAATAATAATAATAATAATAATAATACTAATAATAATAATAGTAATAATAATAGTAGTAGTAATAATAATAGTAATAGTAATAATAATAATAGTAATAGTAATAATAATAATAATAATAATAGTAATAGTAATAATACTGAATAATAATAATAATAATACTAATAATAATAATAATACTTACTTACTTACTTACAAATGGCTTTTAAGGAACCCGAAGGTTCATTGCCGCCCTCACATAAGCCCGCCATCGGTCCCTATCCTGTGCAAGATTAGAATCAGTCCTATTCCGAGGCTTACTGTAGGAATTCGTAACAAGCTGTTTTTTACGGTGATGGGTTGTTAGCCCTTCGCCCAACCCCCAAGCTGGAGGACCACCCCTTATCGGCTGTCCACGACTGCTTATTCAATATATTCGCAGCTACCTTCCATATCTGGAGGCCGTCTCCTCTATCCGCAACCTGAGGACGCGCCATGCCGTGGTGATAGAATAATAATAATAATAGTAATAATAATAGTAATAGTAATAATAATAGTAATAGTAATAATAATAATAGTAATAGTAATAATAATAGTAATAGTAATAATACTGAATAATAATAATAATAATAATACTAATAATAATAATAATAATAATAGTAATAATAATAGTAATAGTAATAATAATAGTAATAATAATAATAGTAATAGTAATAATAATAGTAATAATAATAATAGTAATAGTAATAATAATAGTAATAGTAATAATACTGAATAATAATAATAATAATACTAATAATAATAATAATAGTAATAATAATAATAGTAATAGTAATAATAATAGTAATAGTAATAATACTGAATAATAATAATAATAATACTAATAATAATAATAATAATAGTAATAGTAATAATAATAATAATAGTAGTAATAGTAATAATAATAATAGTAATAGTAATAATAATAGTAATAATAATAGTAATAGTAATAATAATAGTAATAGTAATAATAGTAATAATAATAATAATAGTAGTAATAGTAATAATAATAATAGTAATAGTAATAATAATAGTAATAATAATAATAGTAATAGTAATAATAATAGTAATAGTAATAATACTGAATAATAATAATAATAATAATAATAATACTAATAGTAATAATAATAGTAATAATAATAGTAATAGTAATAATAATAGTAATAGTAATAATAATAGTAATAGTAATAATAATAATAGTAATAGTAATAATAATAGTAATAATAATAATAGTAATAGTAATAATAATAGTAATAGTAATAATACTGAATAATAATAATAATAATAATAATAATAATAGTAATAATAATAATAGTAATAGTAATAATAATAGTAATAGTAATAATACTGAATAATAATAATAATAATACTAATAATAATAATAATAGTAATAGTAATAATAATAATAATAATAGTAGTAATAGTAATAATAATAATAGTAATAGTAATAATAATAGTAATAATAATAGTAATAGTAATAATAATAATAGTAATAATAATAATAGTAATAATAGTAATAATAATAATAGTAATAGTAATAATAATAGTAATAGTAATAATACTGAATAATAATAATAATACTAATAATAATAATAATAGTAATAATAATAATAGTAATAATAATAATAGTAGTAATAGTAATAATAATAATAATAGTAATAGTAATAATAATAGTAATAATAATAATAGTAATAGTAATAATAATAGTAATAGTAATAATAATAGTAATAGTAATAATACTGAATAATAATAATAATACTAATAATAATAATAATAGTAATAGTAATAATAATAATAATAATAGTAGTAATAGTAATAATAATAATAGTAATAGTAATAATAATAGTAATAATAATAATAGTAATAGTAATAATAATAATAATAGTAGTAATAGTAATAATAATAATAATAATAGTAATAGTAATAATAATAGTAATAATAATAATAATAGTAATAGTAATAATAATAGTAATAATAATAGTAATAGTAATAATAATAGTAATAGTAATAATAATAATAGTAATAATAGTAATAGTATTAATAATAATTTATTTATTTATTATTAATATTTGTGTGCTGAACAACAGCCAGAGGCCAATTATAGTTCAGCACAATACACAAACAGAAGATACAAAGGTGCAAAACAAAAATAAATAATATCATAAATAACAAAAACATACATGAATACAATTGAGTACAAACAGTAAAAACTAATAACCAAACGAAACTAAACCTTAAAAGGATCTAAATTGTGCCCATGCAAATTGGCATATTTTATGCATCTACAGACTGGAGAAAGTGATTTTGAATTTCGGTTATAAAAATTTTTTTGAAATCTTAAACCTTTTGTAGGAATACGAAGGCTGATATTGTTTATGATAGACTCACAATCAATATCACCCTTGATAACTTTGCAAAAAAATTGATAATCAAGATTTAGACGTCTAGCATAAAGGCTACAACAGTTAAAATATTTACAGGTAATATCATAGTTAAAGTCAGAGGAATTGGGTATATATCGAAAAGCACATAAGGAAATAAATTTTCTTTGAATATTTTCCAATTTAACCGAATCGGTTGAAGTAATGGAATTCCAGGCTACAGATGCATATTCAAGTTTAGATCGAACCAAAGTAAAGTATAGAATTAATAGTGACTCAGGAGTAGAAAAAGAATAAGTTATAGATCTTATTAAACCAAGCATTCTTATTGAATGATTATAAATATATTGAACATGATCGTGAAAGTATAATTTAGAATCGAGTAGTACACCAAGATCTTTTATAGAATTTTTCCTAATAATACAGGCGTTATTAAGAGAATAATTAAATTTTATGGAAGTAGTTTTTCGAGAGTACGAAATGACAAAAGTTTTTGTTTCATTAATTTTCATTCCATTAATGTCAGACCAAAGTTCAATGGAGTTAATATCATTTTGAAGAGTTTGGCAATCGGCAGAACTATTTATTGAGCGAAAGATTTTGAGATCATCAGCAAATAACAGGTAGTTTGAACTTATTCTTTTACATATGTCATCAATAAATAATAAAAATAATAGAGGGCCCAATGTAGATCCTTGGGGAACTCCACATAAACAATTAAATGGGTCCGAGAGAGAATCACCAAGACGAACACAACATTGTCTATTAGTTAAATAGTTTTCAAACCAGCTCACGTAGTTAGAAGAGAGACCAAAGTTTTTTAATTTATTTATCAGAATATTGTGAGGTACAACATCAAACGCTTTGCTAAAGTCGATATAAATTGAGTCAATTTGACCTTGGGTTTCAACAACAGGCATAACAAGATTAAGGTAGGATACTAAGTTTGTAGTTGTTGATTTACCTTTAGTAAAACCATGTTGTGCTGAATTAATTTTATTCTTAACATAAAATGAAACATGTTTGTGGATTATTTTTTCAAAAATTTTTGAGAAATTGTTTAATATTGAAATAGGTCTATAATTGGAAACAACATTTTTTTTACCATTCTTAAAGATAGGAATAACGGATGCTTCTTTCCAAAGCACAGGGTATGTACCGGTTAATAAACTTAAATTAAATATAAAGGTTAAAACGGGTATTAGAATATTAGAACATCCCTTAATAATAAAATTAGGAATGCCATCAGTGCCCTTTGATTTATTAGGTTTAAGCTTTTTTATGGCTAATGCAACGTCTTCAACTGTAATTTTAGGTAAGGATAAGAAGTCAGTAGAATTATACTCCAACAAACAGAGATTAGAATTAGGCTGTTTTTGAATCGATTTGAATTGATTAGCAAATGCATTAGCAATTTCTTGCTGATCAGTAATGTGAATCCCATTTGTTAATAAGTGAATCCCATTTATTAATATAATAGTAATAATAATAGTAATAGTATTAATAATAATCGTAATAATAATAATAATAATAATAATAATAATAATAATAATAATAATGGAGCGTGGCAACTGTAAATGGGATTAGTACTAAATTGAAATGGTCTCTACAGCTACTTTTTGACCATATAAACGCACTAACACTGCGAAACTAGCTCTTACAAAATATTAGTGCTGCATATGACACAATAGTATATGCGTTACAAGAGCGGTATGTTGAAGTTTTCATGTTCGAGGAAAAGTTTGAAAAAGCGAAACGTAGTTGAGCTTTTTTAATTCCCGAGAAATGAAAGAAAACATACCGCTCGTGTATCGTACATTATTTTGTGCGAAGATCGTTTATTACATACCTGAAAGAGGAATTTCTAATTAGTTGCAATGAAATCTCCATCTTGGTTTCTGTTCAATGACGGCAAATTTGCAAAACAAAAATATATATCTTCAACATTGTTGCTTTAAAATGTTTTGTGCGAGATCGTGCCTATTTGCTTGTTTTCCGCATAGAACCAATACGCGGTAAGTGTGAAATACCACATTCAGTATTCCCAACGTAACACACATAACAATTTCCCTCTTCTTACCGCTTAAGCGCGACATTCATTTTACTGCTTTAGGCTTTTAACATATTATTTTTAGAGACGTTTAACATAGTAATAATTATAAATTGGAAACTTACCACTGCAATTTCACCTAAATTGCAATGTTAATTATTGTTTTTAAATATTTGCAAAAATTAAGTAAACTCTACAACTCCACTAAACTTATTGCATTCCTGATACAAGTAACATTAAGGAAGCCGTGAAAAAATCAACAAGATTCCAGATGCCGATGTTATTACTGCAATATGTTATATAAATAATATTGTTAAAATATTAAAATGAAAAATAAATGATTACATGACCTTACCGTTTGTTTTAAGTTCGCATTTATAGACTGGGGGGGAAAAAAGACAGACGTATATCACGGCCTGCTGGAGTATACTAAACACAGAAAACATTTTATAGGAACATTGTTGAAGAAAGATATTTTGGTTTTCCGAAGTTGCCGTCATTAAACAGAAACCAAGATGGAGATTCCATTGCAACTAATTAGAAATTCGTCTTTCAGGTATGTAATAAACGATCTTCGCACAAAATAATGTACGGTACACGAGTGGTATGTTTGTTTTCATGTTCTCAGAAATTAAAAAAGCTCAACTATGTTTCGCTTTTTCAATCTTTTCCTCGACCATGAAAACGTCAACATACCGCTCTTGTAACGTATATTACTATTCTGTGTTTATTATACTCCAGCAGGCCGTCATATACGTCTGTAATTTTTTTTCCCCAGTCTATGATGAGTCTGGAATCTTGTTGATTTTTTCACGGCTTCCTTAATGTTACTTGCATCACGAATGCAGTAACTTTAGTGGAGTTGTAGAGTTTACTTAATTTTTGCAAATATTTAAAAACTATAATTAACAGTGCAATTTAGGTGAAATTGAAGTGGTAAGTTTCCAATTTTGAGCGTCTCTGGGAATACTGAATGTGGAATTTTAGACTTTCCGCGGATTGGTTTTGTGCGGAAACCAAGCAAATACGCACGATCTCGCACAAAATATAATTAGACCGATTTAATACTGTACTAGTATGTAATATATGTGCGTACCCCCTTGCAATTCTACCCTGCTTAAGTATCCACGCGACCTAATAGATGTACCACAAGAAACTGCTCGATCCACTCTACATTTGAGAACAGAAAAGCGCTACCTGATAATAATACACGATATTTCTTCTGATTCAACTGTTGTTTCTTGTTGTCTCATCAATATCCAAATTACCTTATGTACCGTACAATGTACCACATTGGCTGGCCCCATAGCATGGAATGTATTTATAGTGTTGACCCTCACTTCTTGGTAGGTTTAATTTCGTCGGGTCATTTCTGGTTTACAAAGAACGCAGGTTTGTTGTTGGCTTTAACCAAATAATATTGTGCAAGGCGTTTCCAAGATACGTGTGGAAAACAAATGATACTGTAATATGCATGCGAAAACAAAAGCCAAATCACAGAAATAAGTTGAAGATTGCATACCGGATCGAAATACGACATAAATAAGATAGGAAGAAGTAAACAAGCGAATTAAGATACACGAGAGAAGCTGGAGGGGCGAGGTAGACACTGGCGGATTTTAGAGTAGACCACGCCAGTGGCGGATTTTTAAATTACGGTTTTTTCGGACTGTGACATAGATAAACGTATTTTGGTAATTATAGTTCAGTGAGAGCGGCAATGAACCTCTGTGTTCCTTAAAGATCATTTGTAAGTAAGTTAAAATGTTTTAGTTGCTGGAATTAGGGACGGAAGAAAGGAACACAATAGAAACAAACAAGTTGACTGTAGCAGATTTTTTTTCTCGGCCTCTGTGAACTCTCTTCGGTCCACTTTTTCCGTTTTCGATAGTTTTCTTGATTTTGTGCGGTAGTCCCATCATTGTGAAGCTATACTTACTTACTTACAGGCTTTTAAGGAACCCGGAGGTTCATTGCCGCCCTCACATAAGCCCGCCATCTGTCCCTATCCTGAGCAAGATTAATCCATTCTCTATCATATCCCACCTCCTTCAAATCCATTTTAATATTATCCTCCCATCTACGTCTCGGTCTCCCCAAAGGTCTTTTTCCCTAAGGCCTTCCAACTAACACTCTATATGCATTTCTGGATTCGCCCATACGTGCTACATTCCCTGCCCATCTAAAACGTCTGGATTTAATGTTCCTAATTATGTCAGGTGAAGAATACAATGCGTGCAGTTCTGTGATGTGTAACTTTCTCCATTCTCCTGTAACTTCATCCCTCTTAGTCCCAAATATTTTTCTAAGCATCTTATTCTCAAACACCCTTAGTCTCTGTTCCTGTCTCAAAGTGAGAGTCCAAGTTTCACAACCATACAGAACAACCGGTAATATAACTGTTTTATAAATTCTAACTTTCAGGTTTTTCTACAGCAGACTGGATGATAAAAGTTTCTGAACCGAATAATAACAGGCATTTCCCATATTTATTCTGCGTTTAATTTCCTCCCGAGTGTCATTTATATTTGTTACTGTTGGTCCCAGATATTTGAACTTCTCCACCTCTTCAAAAGATAAATGTCCAATTTTTATATTTCCATTTCGTACAATATTCTCGTCACGAGACATAATCGTATAGGCTACTTTGTCTTTTCGGGATTTACTTCCAAACCTATTTCTTTACTTGCTTCCAGTAAAATACCCGTGTTTTTCCTAATCGTTTTGTGGATTTTATCCTAACATATTCACGTCATCTGCATAGCCAAGCAGCTGATGTAACCCGTTTGTGAAGCTATAAGATAGAATTCTATTAAATATTATTTTAAAATTATTTTTTTATCTCTTAACAAATTTTACTTCTGCATGTTGTTAGGCATCGTTAAAGCTTTCTAAAGAGTTCTCGTTCGTTAGAATATGTCAAAAGGTTTACGAGATATTGATTGATTTAGATAGAGGGTGAAAGCCTTAAATCATTGTGACACAGCTGCTATTTAGGTAGTTTTAACTATTTTTCGATGATTTTTTTCTGCGTCTGCGCATATTCCTTATCTTTCAAACGATGTAAATCAGTCGAAGCAGGTTTTGAACCCATACCCGAATGCAGTCTCAGATCAGTAGTAACACTAGGTACCGCCTGAGCTACGCCGGTGACCTCCTTAGTTATATCTAATCCTTCATCTTCGTTGTTTTGCTGCTGCTCTTCTTTCAGCTGTTTTGTACGTGAGGTTTCCATGGCGACTGTTCGTTGCCCTCTAGGTCCGCTCCCCCTGCACGAGATGCTTTCAATCAGCGACTCGGTGCATTTAATTGTGGTTCGTCCCTTCCCTCAATCAAATTAACTGGTAAAACTGTGGCCAGCGAGGTGAATCAGTGGTGAGGGGTCATTCTGAATTGAACGATGACAGAGAAGAGGTGCCAGGCTTTGAGTCATGCTGCCGTGTGAATCAGGCAACTAAGTACTTTGATTGTATTACGTAGAAAAGGCAATACGGAAAGTAACTCAAAGACAATGGGAGGATAATATTAAAATGAATTTGAGGGAGGTGGGGTGGGATGATAGAGAATGGATTAATCTTGCAGAGGATAGGGACCGATGGCGGGCTTATGTGAGTGCGGCAATGAACCTTCGGGTTCCTTAAAAGCCATTTGTAAGTAAGTAAGTAACTCAAAGACAAGGAGAAAGAAAGTGATGAATATTACAGTAAAAGAGACTACATATTCTTTAATTCGTTATTTAACGACACTGTATCAACTACTCGGTTATTTAGCGCCGATTGGATTGATGATAGCGAGACGAGGCCGAAGATTAGCCATAGATTACCTGACATTCGCCTTACAGTTGGGGAAAACCTCTGAAAAAAAGCAATCGGGTAATCATCCCAAGCTGGAATCGAACCCACGCCCGAGCGCAACTCCGAATCGGCAGGCAAGCGCCTCAGTCGACTGAGCTACGCCGGTGGCTGACAGTACGAATTAAAGAAAAATAAATGAAATGAAGAACGGTGAAAACCTGATAAACAAATGAGAGGCAGAAAAGAAAAAAGAGTAAACAAGTAGAAAACTTCTGGTAGGAGAGTAAAAAATAAGAAATTGTAAAGTGGATATTAACAAATCAAGAAAATAAAGAAAGGAAAATTAAAAAGTGAAATTTAAAGAAAGAAAGAAAAAGCGAAATGAGAGAAAATATAAGCAAAAGAATTTGAAGGAAAATAGAAAGAAGGAAAAACTAAAGAAGTAAGATAAAAGATTGCAAGAGATTCGAAGAATCCTAGGTAATGAATTTCATGGAACGTTTAGACTTTCGCCTATATACCAGATCATTTGCCTGTGGATTTAGGTTTGTACAGTCTTACCTGGATAAGTCTCTTCATGTATTTGACCCGTATGAAATAATCGTTAATAAACATTTATTTAATTAGTTTCAAATAATAGTAGTTCACCGTTTGGTGAGAATCATGTTATCATAATCATGAAACAAACAACTTGAACTTTTAATGAATATCGTAACCAGTGTCAGAAAATAAATGCAGCAATCGTTGCCCAAGCCACTAGCAATATCTTCAGTGTAACACACACACGATAATATTCAAACTTCATTTGTTTTTCAAGTAAAGACATTCTGCTGGTTGCTAAGCTTCGTAACAGTGCAAGAAAATGAATGCAGCAATCGTTGCCCAAGCCACTAGCAATATCTTCAGTGTAACATACACGATGATATTCAAACTTCATTTGTTTTTCAAGTAAAGACATTCTGCTGGTTGCTAAGCTCCGTAACAGTGCAAGAAAATAAATGCAGCAATCGTTGCCCAAGCCACTAGCAATATCTTCAGTGTAACATACACGATGATATTCAAACTTCATTTGTTTTCAAGTAAAGACATTCTGCTGGTTGCTAAGCTCCGTAACAGTGCAAGAAAATAAATGCAGCAATCGTTGCCCAAGCCACTAGCAATATCTTCTTCAGTGTAACATACACGATGATATTCAAACTTCATTTGTTTTTCAAGTAAAGACATTCTGCTGGTTGCTAAGCTTCGTAACAGTGCAAGAAAATAAATGCAGCAATCGTTGCCCAAGCCACTAGCAATATCTTCAGTGTAACATACACGATGATATTCAAACTTCATTTGTTTTTCAAGTAAAGACATTCTGCTGGTTGCTAAGCTTCGTAACCAGTGCAAGAAAATAAATGCAGCATTCGCTGCCCAAGCCACTACTAATATCTTGAATGTAATACATTAATTATACGATGATATTCAAACTGCATTTGTTTTTCTATTATGTTGCGGGTTGCTAAGCAACAAGATGCACGTGAAGTATTACAGGATTGGTATGACTTGAACGTTCGACCACAGTCTAGTATATACAGTCACGAAGCTTGAGTTTATGAGGGTATTAGAAACAATAGACTGTGAAGGTACTATTTCACATTGTCTGTTATGAGGCGATAGTAGCGATCCTAGTGGTTAGCAACTATCTATGGATGCATATTTACTACGTATTGAGCTTCGTGACTGTATATACTGGAGCAGTGATGTCAAAGCAAGCGCATTTTTCTGAGCTTGACGTCGTGCGCGGGCAGCAAGCGCTAAGTATGGAAAGAGGAAGGGTTGTGTGTATGAATAAGCAACCTGTTGGATTAAGAAAACAGTGGTGCACAAACTTCAAACGGAACGTGAAATGTTAGGTCGTTATTTTTATATGGCTTCTTTCTGTTTGATATTATCCATATTGTCTGTAAAACAAAAGTACTAACACTGATTTCTTAATATTGCACTTGTGTTTTAAATCTTAATAACATGATAGAGAGTTAAGAAGGAATATTCACGTAAATTCCATAGTAGTATAATATTATACTGTATTAAGTGGATGAAACACATCATTCATAAAGAAAGTGATATTCCAAAGAAAGAGATTGAGTATGACATGATAAGTTGGAATTTATATTGATTGTATCTTTAGCCTTACAAAAGTAATCGAAAAACTAATCAAAACAATATTACAGTACAAAGCAAAGTTACCTAGGTACTGTATCTGTTTTAAGTGTAACTAATATTACATAACAAAACTCTTATCGCATTATGCTTTTAAGGTGATATTTGTGAGCAACTTCCTATCATCAGAATATTAAATTATTTTCTCGAAATCTGCTGAAGCTATAGAGCTGACATTTTTACAACACATGGGCACGTATCTTTTGCTTATGATGTAACAGTAGTTGCTTTGTTAATTCATTTCCTTACAAACAATTTCCATGCGAATATTTTCAAAATTTTCAATACACTATCTTCAGTAATACGTATATACGGTATATTAGATTTACGAAAACATTCTGTAAGGCTACTAAATAAATAGGCCTATACCTGAAAATTTCACGTTTCTATACGAAAAGTTGAGAAAATATTCCTTTTGGATAAAAAAATCAAACTTG
This sequence comes from Periplaneta americana, assembly GCF_040183065.1. Lineage (NCBI taxonomy): Eukaryota > Metazoa > Arthropoda > Insecta > Blattodea > Blattidae > Periplaneta > Periplaneta americana. The sequence goes on along the minus strand of NC_091122.1, from coordinate 10,865,608 downwards.
TGAAAAATAGCATTAAAATTAAAACTTACATTCTTATAATGCACTTATACTTCTCAGGCAAATCTAAAAATCACCATGGATACAATTTTAATAAGTTCTCTTCCCTTTATCTATTGAATCAGTGCTGGCCTTCCCTGAATATAGCTCGACCAAGCGGCATATACTACCTCTTTCGTCTGTCTCTTTCCTTTCCGCTGTAAAGCGCTCAAGCTCTCCTGGGCTCTAAAGCGCGCGCTTGCTCCTGTGGGCATCAATTGACATCACTGTAATAGACTGTGGTTCCACGTTGAAATATTAGACAAAAAAAAGAGAGGAAATAGAAGGAAAAAAAACATATAACCTAAGAAAAGAGGGAGCGATTACAGGAATAAGATAAATTTACAACAAAGGGAACAATGACATTAGATCCGTTCTTGAATTCAGATATCCCGCTGGTTTCCTGCCTCATAGGATTTAGTTTTAAGTCCGTTAAACCTTTCGAAATACAGACTCTATTCTCTCGTAACTTAATACTAATGGAGCTCTGGTGTAAGGAATGCGGCGGTCGAATCACCCCAATTCTCAGCTGTACACTTCCTGGACGCTGTTAATTCGGTTTTTAAATCGCCCCAGTTTAGGCTTCGTGTAACGGATTAAAACAATACACTGACGTCACGCATTGTTGAGGTTGCTTTCGCAGTGTACCGTTGCCGAGCGGTGGGTGCCATATTGGTTGAAAGAATCGAGCAATGCTTCATGATCTGCTTCCTGTGGTACGGTGTACGGTTGTCCGCTCTCTGGGAATTGTTTGTCAATCTGTGAGACGTGACGGCTCGTAATAATAGAACCGTGGCACTTCGCTTCTCTGAATCGTACCGATGCCTGACGACGTACGTATCAGCGCTGTTCTCGGAAGCTGATCCACACGATGCCGTTTTGAGACGCCAGCTTTATAGCGACAGTCGTCTGTTTATCTGCTCTAGAATGACACCATCGCGTTGTCATGCCAACCCCTGCAATATTGCCTTGGCATTGCATTATTTTCGAGAATATCACAACTACTAACGCTATAGCAATGTCTGTAACATATGTTGTCATTTGTTTCGAGATTGACACCGTCGTAGTTACCATAGAAACCATTTTGCATGTATGTATGTGTATGTATTTATTCACACTGCAAATGGGTGTATACCCGGTGGCAGTGGTAACTAATTACACTCAATAATGACAATAATAAACAGAACTAATAAAAACAATAATTAATAATAATAATAATAATAATAATAATAGTCCACACCTGTGGAGTAACGGTCAGCGCGTCTGGCTGCGAAACCAGGTGGCCCGGGTTCGAATCCTGGTCGGGGCAAGTTACCTGGTTGAGGTTTTTTCCGGGGTTTTCCCCTCAACCCAATACGAGCAAATGCTGGGTAACTTTCGGTGCTGGACCCCGGACTCATTTCCCCGGCATTATCACCTTCATATCATTCAGACGCTAAATAACCTAGATGTTGATACAGCGTCGTAAAATAACCCAATAAAATAAAAAAAAATAAAATAATAATGATAAGGAGCATCCTAAATTAAATGAAGCATGATCACTTAAAATAGCATTTAAAGTAAATGTAATTTGTATCCTTAACCCTAAGTTCGAACTAAGACCCACGAGTGTGACAGGTTTATACCTGCACAAGTACCTTTCGGCACTACACTTAGCCTATTTCGCTGTCAACTCACTGCACTGATTCTATCCTGATTTCACTAACACTTCAAAACCATTTAACTGTTCAAATACTTTGCACAGCCACTTCACTGGCACAAACACACTTCACTTACACAATAGACTTCACTGACACTACACACTTCACTGTCACAACACACTTCCTCACTGATAGAACACTTCAAATAACAAGATATCAATTACACAATTTAAGTAGTGTGTATAATATACTACCGTCTATTAGTAAAGTCCTTAAGCCTATTTTTAAATACATTTTTGGATTGTTGGTAAAGCCTTTAGTAAGTCTGCAGGTAAAGCATTCCAGTCCCTGATAGTACGATTGAGAAAAGAAAACTTTCCAGTGTCCGTCCTCTGTCTTCTTTCCCTCAATTTATATGAGTGGTCGTTCCTTGAAGAGTAATTTGGCGGCTGCAACCTATTTTTTATTTCTCTCCAGGCAGGCTCACCTCTGTATGTTTTGAACATTGCGCATAATCGAATTCGCGTTCTCTTGTCCGTGAGTGTGTCCCATATTGCCTTGGAATTTCATTATTTTCGAGAATATCACAACTACTAACGCTATAGCAATATCTGCAACATATGTTGTCATTTGTTTCGAGATTGTCACCGTCGTAGTTACCATAGAAACCCTTTTAATATCGTTCTCATTACATTATTTTTGTTTATAATGCCAGTATCATAGTTATCATAGAAAAACCACTAATAAACCCAGTATTTTGACGTAACATTTTACATTTCTAGAGTGGTAACACCGTAGTTTCCATAGAAACTCTTGAGTTATAATAGCTTTGTGTTGGGTATATGTTTTTTGCACGCATCAATACTCGTACTGTCAAGCGATGTTGTCACTTTTTCGTTGTAAAGATTATTCCTAGTTACAATTATTTTATACAGATGTCACTACTTTGATTTCTACCATCACCATCCACAATGAAGTCCATACCTGTGGAGTAACATCGCGTCTAGCCGTGAAACCAGGTGGCCCTGGTTCGATCCCCGGTCGGGGCAAGTTACCTGGTTGAGTTTTTTCGGGGTTTTCCCTCAACCCAGTATGAGCAAATGCTGGGTAACTTTCGGTGTTGGACCCCGGACTCATTTCACCGGCATTATCACCTTCATCTCATTCAGACGCTAAATAACCTGAGATGTTGATAAAGCATCGTAAAATAACCTACTAAAATAAAAATAAATCCACAGTGAATTAATTTTAAGTTCATTCATTCATTCATTCATTGTCTTCTGCCTAAGGGTAGGTCTTTCTCTGCAAACCCAGCTTTCTCCAGTCTTTCCTATTTTCTGCCTTCCTCTTTGTCTCCGCATATGATCCACACATCTTAATGTCGTCTATCATCTGATATCTTCTTCTGCCACGAACTCTCGTCCCGTTTACCGTTCCTTCCAGTGCATCCTTCAGTAGGCAGTTTCTTCTCAGCCAGTGACCAACCAATTGATTTTCTCTTCCTGATCAGTTTCAGCATCATTCTTTCTTCACCCACTTTTTCCAACACAGCTTCATTTCTTATTCTGTCTGTCCACTTCACACGTTCCATTCCTCTCCATATCCACATTTCAAATGCTTTTCGCTTCTCTTCACTTGGTCGTAATGTCCATGTTTCTGCCCCATACAATGCCACACTCCACACAAAGCATTTCACTAGTCTTTTCCTTAGTTACTTTTCCAGCTGTCTGCAGAAGATGCTCCTTTTTCTATTAAAAGCTTCCTTTGCCATTGCTATCCTCCTTTTGACTTCTTAGCAGCAGCTGATGTTGATAAAGCGTCGTAAAATAACCTACCAAAATAAAAATAAATCCACAGTGAATTAATTTTAAGTTCATTCATTCATAATGTTCTGCCCAAGGGCAAGTCTTTCGCTGCAAATCCAGCTTTTTCCAATCTTTCCTATTCCTTCAGTAGGTAGTTTCTCCTCAGCCAGTGACCCAACCAATTGATTTTCCTCTTCCTGAATAGTTTCATCATCATTCTTTCTTCACCCACTCTTTCCAACACAGCTTGATTTCTTATTCTGTCTGCCCACTTCACACGTTCCATTCTTCTCCATATCTACATTCCAAATGCTTCTTTTCCCTTCTCTTCACTTCGTCGTAATGTCTATGTTTCTTCCCCATACAATGCCACACTCCACACAAAGCATTTCACTAGTCTCATCCTTAGTTACTTTTCCAGGTGTCTGCAGAAGATGCTCCTTTTTTTTTTTTTACTAAAAGCTTCCTTTGCCATTGCTATCCTCCTTTTGACTTTGGCTCATGTTTTAATACATTGTGCGTCATAATTCTGAAATAAAGCAAATTGTTTTTACCTCTACATTACACCCACGAAGTTTTTACAGTGACTTATGAATCACCTGTAAATGCATAGACAGTGAAGGAAGGACATATAGATAGGTTAAAATGTCAACTGCAGACGAAAATTTTGGCTACAGTTGGACGAAAATCAGACGGAACAAATTGATATAATTATTTCACATGTGCTGGTTATGCAGAAAATTAGGGGGTTAAAGTTGAAATATTGTGATGATTGTTAAGAATAAAGAACGTAACAAAATAAAAAATATCTAGTGTTCATGATTCATACACCTAAACACTTTTTTAAAGGTAATATTTTGTTTTCACTAAGATAAGTTTTATAAACTTTAAATCAGCTGTTCCTTTCTCTTGTTCATTAAAATATCACAGTCCGCGTACTTCAACTCAGTTCTTAGATTGACTAACTGTTGTAATAATTACAAAGATAAATGGATCCTTATCATTCGTAACAAGCATTGATAGCTACATTGATAAATTTTGCGGCTGTTGGCTGAAACTCTTTGTTGGAGGATTTTAATCTGTGAATTTCAACACCGTTATCAGAAATGAGAGCAACTATAGTAACAAATTCCAAATAAAACAAACGAGGGAAATTTATCTTCAAAAAAAATAAACCCTCGATAAATGTGAAGTCTGCTGTTTACAAATATCTCTGGTTCTTGCGGCCGTGTAATAGCCTGCATCTCCATTCTATTCTGGGCGTAACCATAGCAACATAGAAATCTTACCGCTCGCTCGCGAGAATAAATACTCATTCATTTGTTTACTAGCATCCCTGCTTAGACATTCTGGTCGTTGCATTTCAGGACGAAGTTTAGAGACAGGAGTAACCATAGCAACAAATTCAGTAAACTTTTTGTCTACAAAATTAAACTATCGATAAATCTGATGTCAACTGTTTACGCATATCTTCTGTTAGTGCGGCGCTGTAATCGCTCTATGTCGGCTTATTCTTGGCGTAACCATAGCAACATAAAAACGACAAAAATGTTGCTGCTTACAAGAGTAAAGTTATGTAATGTGCTTTCTAACACTACGATTGCTGCATTTAAACTCTTCTTTGACTTTCAAGTGCAAGAATGGTGAAATTTGATTTGTTTTCCTAATTTATGGTCTTATATGCAAAAATGTTATTGGTGCAACAACTTAAAAGTCGAGATTGGTTTTTGAGAAATAAAAATTTGAAAAAAAAAAAAATGCAGGATACAGTAATTCACTAAAGTAGATGTATCTCAGCCATTTTAAAAGATAAATTATAAATTGATATGACATTTTATTTCTAAAGGTACGTTGTTTCAAATATCTGGAGCACAATTTTGATATTGACTTTCACAATTTTAAGAAAACAATTCTGTAAGTAGGCCTAAATATGAATTTTATATACTTTTATAGAACTGTGGAGCTATAATTTTCGAAGGCAACAAAATAAATGTTTATTTCAGAGAAAAGTTTCATAATAGCCTAAAGAATGTTTATACCAAATAACATGCATGTAGCATTAATAGTTCCGAAGACAAAAGTCTTTAACTTTTTGTATGGTTTAAAGCAAAGAATTGAAGTTCCGAGAAATTGCAATCAGAGTTTAGTGTCGTTTAAAAAACCTTTGCACCACAACAGCAGTTGAGGAAGCTATAAAATGTATTTTTCACTTACAGAGTATTTTACAAGAAAAAGAATTAAAATTGACGGGAAATAGTTATGAAAGTTTAGTGTAATTTAAAAACCCTGTGCAGCAGAGCTCTAAAACTGACGTCATAGCAGCATGAGGTAAAAAATGTGCATTAAAAATTATGCCATTGTTCATGTATTAAAGTTTTTTTTTTTTAATTTTACTGGTTTTTCCATCATATTTAACCATTTTCTTCCTTTATGTTGTAAACCGGTTTTTTAATTTACTGTTTTTTTTTCACTATATTTAACCATTTTCTCCCTTTATGATGTAAACCACTTTCTTTAATTTACTAGTTTTTCCACCATATTTAACCATTTTCTCCCTTTTTGATATAAACCATTTTTTTTAATTTACTGGTTTCTCCACCATATACGAGTATAAAACCATTTTCTCCCTTTATGATGTAAATCATTTTTAATCTATTGGTTTTTTCACCATATTTAACCATTTACTCCATTTATCATGTAAACCATTTTTTTAATTTACTTGCTTTTTCACCATATTTAACCATTTTCTCCCTTTATGATGTAAACCATTTTTTATAATTTAGACTACTGGTTTTTCCACCGTATTTGACCATTTTCTCCCTTTATGATATAAACCATTTTTTTAATTTACTGGTTTTTTCACCATATTTAACCATTTTCTCCCTTTATGATGTAAACTAATTTTTTTAATTTACTGGTTTTTCATCATATTTAACCATTTTCTACCTTTATGATGTAAACTAATTTTTTTAATTTACTGGTTTTTCATCATATTTAACCATTTTCTACCTTTATGATGTAAACTATTTTTTTTAATTTACTGGTTTTTCATTATATTTAACCATTTTCTACATTATGATGTAAACTAATTTTTTTGATTTACTGGTTTTTCATCATATTTAACCATTTTCTACCTTATGATGTAAACTATTTTTTTTAATCTACTGGTTTTTCATCATATTTAACCATTTTCTACCTTTATGATGTAAACTAATTTTTTTAATTTACTGGTTTTTCATCATATTTAACCATTTTCTACCTTTATGATGTAAACTATTTTTTTTTAATTTACTGGTTTCTCATCATATTTAACCATTTTCTACCTTTATGATGTAAACTATTTTTTTTAATTTACTGGTTTTTCATTATATTTAACCATTTTCTACATTATGATGTAAACTAATTTTTTTGATTTACTGGTTTTTCATCATATTTAACCATTTTCTACCTTATGATGTAAACTATTTTTTTAATCTACTGGTTTTTCATCATATTTAACCATTTTCTACCTTTATGATATAAACTGATTTTTTTAATTTACTGGTTTTTCATCATATTTAACCATTTTCTACCTTTATGATATAAACTGATTTTTTTTTAATTTACTGGTTTTTCATCATATTTAACCATTTTCTACCTTTATGATATGAACTGATTTTTTTTAATTTACTGGTTTTTCATCATATTTAACCATTTTCTACCTTATGATGTAAACTAATTTTTTTAATTTACTGGTTTTTCATCATATTTCACCATTTTCTACCTTTATGATGTAAACTATTTTTTTTAATTTACTGGTTTTTCATCATATTTAACCATTTTCTATCTTTATGATATAAACTGATTTTTTTAATTAACTGGTTTTTCATCATATTTAACCATTTTCTACCTTATGATGTAAACTATTTTTTTTTAATTTACTGGTTTTTCATCATACTTAACCATTTTCTACCTTTATGATGTAAACTATTTTTTTTAATTTACTGGTTTTTCATCATATTTAACCATTTTCTACCTTATGATGTAAACTAATTTTTTTAATTAACTGGTTTTTCATCATATTTAACCATTTTCTACCTTTATGAAGTAAACTATTTTTATTTTAATTTACTGGTTTTTGATCATATTTAACCATTTTCTACCTTTATGATGTAAACTAATTTTTTTTTAATTTACTGGTTTTTTCATCATATTTAACCATTTTCTACCTTTATGATGTAAACTAATTTTTTTTAATTGACTAGTTTTTCATCATATTTAACCATTTTCTCCATTTATGATGTAAACAATTTTTTTATTTAGTAGTTTTCCACCAAATTTAACCATTTACGCCTTTTATGATGTAAACCATTTTTTTAATTTACTGGTTTTTCCACCATATTTAACCATTTTCTCCCTTTACGATGTAAATCTTTTTTTAATTTACCGGTTTTTCATCATATTTAACCATTTTCTACCTTTACGATGTAAACTATTTTTTTTAATTCCTGGTTTTTCATCATGTTTAACCATTTTCTACCTTTATGATGTAAACTAACTTTTTTAATTTTACTGGTTTTTCATCATATTTAACCATTTTGTACCTTTATGATGTAAACCATTGTTTTTATTTTACCGGTTTTTCCACCATATTTAACCATTTTCTCCCTTTATCATGTAAACCATTTTTTGTAATTTAGTAGTTTTTCCACATAGTCAACCATTTTCTCCCTTTATGACGTAAACCATTTTTTTAATTTACTGGTTTTTCCACCATATTTAACAATTTTCTCCCTTTATGATGTGAACCATTTGTTTACTTTACTTGTTTTTTCCACCATATTTAACCATTTTCTCCCTTTATCATGTAAACCATTTTTTTAAATTTAGTAGTTTTTCCACCATATTCAACCATTTTCTCCCTTTATGATATAAACCATTTTCTAATTTATTGGTATTCCACCATATTTAACCATTTTTCCCCTTTATGATGTAAAACATTTTTTTATTAATTTACTGGTTTTCCACCATATTTAACCATTTTCTGCCTTTATGATGGAAACCATTTTTTTAATTTACTTTTTTTTCCACCATATTTAATCATTTTCTCTCTTTATGATGTAAATCATATCAACAAATTGAATAAACGTTTCGACTGTAATAAAATCGGATGTCAGCTGTTCAGCTCTGTTCTTGGCGTAACCATAGAAACAACATACTCATACCGTTATTTACAGATGAATCCCGTGGCGGCTTTACGGCCGCCTGTCATCGGACTGCCAGCAATCAATTAAATCGCGTTAAGTGGCTCGTCCTGCCCCTGTAAATCAGCCGCGTGGCATCTCGCCATGTTTTGACTTCTCGTCCTGCACCGTCCTCTGTTTGGTACTTTGTTGTTTATGATGCATGACACACACTTATTCTTGTTCCTTTTCCTTTTCTTTCTTCTATTGCCTACCTTATTTTTGTCTTCCATTCCCTCTTTCATCCTCCCGTTTTTCTTTCGATCTTATTTTATTCCTTTTCGTTCTTATTCCTTCTTTCTCTAGATTTCGTTGCCTTTTCCTCTTTCTTGTCTTTCCTCCTGCCTTTCTCCTCTTCTTCCTGTTTTTACTTTCTATTTTTCGTCCTCTACCTACTCTCTCTTTTTGTCCTTTTCTTTCTTCGCGTTTTTCCCTCCTTGTCCCACCTTTCTTCATTCTACTTCTGCTTCTATTTATTTTCTTAATTTTCCTCTTTCTCCTTTCATATTTTTCCTCATTTTATTTATCCCCATCTTATTAAAGATAAAGTGTCGTAAAATAAACAAAATTAAAAAAAAAACATTAAACTGTGTTTTCGTTCTACAACCAATTGATAATAGCAATCCAGGTTGCCAGGCGACTGATAGAAAACAAAAGACATGAGAGCAAAGAAATGAAATATATAAACAATTGAAATTAGCCTATTGAACGGATTTCTAGGTGCTAAAAAAAGAGATTTAGGACTTTATAAAATCCAATTTAGGACTTTTGGATGTTTATATAAAAATAACAAGTGATAATTTTATTTTTAGTAAATATTTCATTTTATGTCGTATTTATGTGCAAAGAACTGGCAATGACAGTGCTACTGAACTAAAGGCTCAGATTATATCAGTGAAAGAGACTGATTGCCGATTGGTTCCCTCCCTTTTTAAGAAGAAAATGGAACGAACTTTCCAGGCCAGTGTTTGCCTGTAAGGGATTTTTTTTTACATCTTAAATAGCATTTTTGTAGTTTTTTTTTTTTATAATTTTGCATTTCTGGTACCGGTATTTTTATTTCAAATATACGAAAAATACTAGAAACATACTTTTTAGGCACAAACATAATTTTTAGAACTTTATGGTTCATTTAGGCGTTTTAGGTCCTGCAGAAAGGTAGAGATATCTGAATAACACAGTCTAAGTGTAGGAAACAAAATAGATACGGAACTAGAAATTTGTTCCCTAATCATAATATAGAAGTGCCATTTGAAATTTCAAAGGGGGTGAGTTGGTGAAAACTAAAATGCAATTAACACCAGTTTTAAAGTAGCCTATTCATATTTAGTACTGTTTATTTCGACACACATTGTAGTTCAAGAAAAATAAACTGTGAACACCGCAAAAGGAATTGAGTTGCGAAAGGTTTCATACAGTAGAATATATATATGAGAAATGGTGTCGTTTCACGACATCGATTCTTTGGACGTCTTTGTCCGAAAGTAACGCATACTATTACTACCACCGTTTATGTTACCATTTCCAAACTTTACGCCTTGGTTGTATCATTGTCAGTGATAAATTTTTGTAGCTATGTCTGCAAAACATAGTGAGTCATGTTTCGCATTGTTGGGGTGTGAATGACGGGACGGACGGGCTCGCCGTATCCATGACAACACGTGATAGTAAACTTCCTGGCCGTGGCGCCTCCGTCACCATGACATGGTTAGTCCGGTGGGCACTCCCCATTTCTCGTGTCAAGGCATTGGCCGGTAAGGCTTTGTCGCCTCCTCAGAGGTCGTGCCTTCTCCAACAATGCTTGAGTAACTTTGGCGCCTGCGTAGAATTACATTTATTTATTTAGTTACCGTAGTTATTTATTTGTTTATTTATTTAGTTATTTATTTCCTTACATATTTATTTACTTATATATATATTTCTTTAATTATTTACTTATGTATTTATTTAGTTATATATTTATTTACTTATTTTTTACTTATGTATTTAGTTATTTATTATGTATTTATTTAAATATTTATTTATTTTATAGCTACGGTATTTATTTTCTAGTGTATTTGTTTATTTAGTTATTTGTTAAGTTATTTATTTATTTATTTAGTTATTTATTCAGTTAATAATTTATTTACTTATATATAGTTATTTATTTTGTTATTTACTTATGTATATATTTAGTTATATATTTATTTACTTATTTTTTTACTTATGTATTTATATATTTATTTATTTACTTATGTATTTATTTAATTATCTATTTATTTTATAGCTATGGTATTTATTTTCTAATGTAGTTGTTTATTTAGTTATTTATTAAGTTATTTATTCAGTTAATAATTTATTTACTTATGTATTTATTTAGTTATGTATTTATTTACTTATTTTTTACTTATGTATTTATATATTTATTTATTTACTTAAGTATTTATTTAATTATTTATTTATTTTATATCTACGGTATTTATTTACTAATGTATTTCTTTATTTAGTTATTTGTTAAGTTATTAATTTATTTATATATTTGTTTAGTTATTTGCTATGTATTTATTTAGTTACATATCTATTTACTTATGCATTTATTTATTTAAATGCTTATGTATTTATTTAATTATTTATTTATTTATTTTATAGCTACAGTATTTATTTACTAATGTATTTGTTTATTTAGTTATTTATTAAGTTATTAATTTATTTATATATTTATGTAGTTATTTACTATGTATTTATTTAGTTATATATCTATTTACTTATGCATTTATTTATTTACTTCCTCATGCCTTTATGTATTAAGTTATTGATTTATGTAGGCCTATTTATTTAGTTTTATATTTATTTATATACTTATGTATATATTTAATTATTTATTTTATAGCTACGATATATATTTCGTAATGTATTTATTTGTGCATTTAGTTATTTATTAAGTTATTAATTTATATATATATATACATATATATACTTATTTATTCTTTAACTTATGTATTTATTTGGTTATATATTTACTTATTTTATTTACTTACGTATTTATTTTAGTTATTTATTTATTTAGTTGTTAATTAATTAAGATATTTCTTTTATTATTCAGTTATTTATTCATTTATTTATGTGTTTATTTATTTCCAAATGTCCGCCAATACAAAAATCCATTTTACTTGGCGTTATTATTAGATTATTGCCCAAATTTTGACATATATATATTTTTTTTTACACGATGCTTAAAGAGAATGTGTTGCATTGCGACAAAAATTTATTTCGGAATTTTGACGTACACACGTTTTTAATATGAAACGTTTATGCGCATTACATGTGAGAAATCTGGTCAGACTTTGTGTTAGTACAGTGACGTCATTATTTACAGTAGGCCTTGGATGACTTAAATTGAGATCAGAACGAAGTAGTTTCGAACCCAGCAAGTCCTGATAGAACATAAAGGGAAAGGAATCAGTGTGGCATCATAATGAATTTATTTTTAAAGTATAAAATGTGAAATAAATATTAAACTTAATTTAAATTTAATCAAAGATTATTTAAGATTTACTTATAGAAACATCTTAATTGTGAAATTCATGCTTATTTCTGGCGTTTCTTTAGTAGGGGTGCGTTTGTGTTTGGTGGTGTGGAGTCAAATAGGATGTGTGTTCTGAAATTTAATTTGTGTGTTGTGGATATAAAGTGAGTGTGCTTGTATGCTTGTACTGTTCGAATGTATTTAATTTATAGTTTTTCGGTTGAATATGTAGGATTTTAGGATTTCCTTGTCTGTTTCTATGTTGCTGTAGTTGTGGTTGGTGTTTATGATGTCTGTGTATGTGGGAAAAACACGATACAAGGAACACGTCACAGCCATAACCAAATCACACAAAAGTGAAAAAATTAATTTTATGCTACCTTGCGTATCACTGACAACAAGACTGAATTGTTGCGAAACAAGTGAAATGTATGATGTGATTGTACGTGTTACCAGGTTTTGTCACTATAATAATTAGGGAGCGGATTTTTATATGCTAAAAATTTAAATATATTTATTTTTATGTGCTAAAAAATATGAAAATATTTGCTAAAAATAAAAACAATATTTTTTTTTTTTAAATATGACAAAAATACCTTACTTAGCTTGGTAAAAAAAACAATGTTACTAGGTACTCACCACCCACACTTGAGTGCTAGTAGTTGGCCGAGAATTGCAGTGAACGACAAAGGTCATCTCCAAATTCTCCATCACAAATGTATGCCGATTATCTCTGAACAACGACTTATACTGTGAAAACGATCTTTCCATATCACAGGACGTCAGACGTGCATATTCAAAGAGAGGGATGTCACAAACACAAACACCGTCAATTTCACCTACAGGCACATCCTCCAATACTTGAGCAACTTTACACAGTTTTTTATATCCACTGTTTTTCCCAAACACATTCTGGAATTTGTCCCTCAGTACTTGTGCTTCTGAACCTGGTAGCAAGTCTAGTTTAATTTCCACGGCACGCACCTCCCTGTTTTAGACAACAGGTTTTTGGATGTATCCAGTTTTTTTATGATGTCACACAAAAAGCTTAGATTTGATAATAGGAAAGCCAAATCGTTTTTAAACAACCATCTTTCAGTATATCTTGAAGGATATCGATTGATGAAGCCCGATAACAGGCAATCACAAGATATATTGCCTTACTTGATAGACATGAGTGAGAGGCCAGAAATTTGTTTAAATTAAATAATGTTCATACCCAGCTCTTATCTGTTGTGTTTCACTAACAAAGCGTGGAATGAAATCATCTTCAGCAACAATAAACATTCCTAATTATGTGTTGCAAGATCTCTCCTCCTTGTCCTTGTTAATTTATTCTCTAATAATAACACTGAAATGCTGCCTAGCAGTTCTCAGAACTTGAGGCGATACTATTACGAAAATGGATCACGGATACACCAAACAGTGCTTAGAAACACGAAGCAACCAAGAATTCTTAAAAAAGATAATGTGCTTCTGAGTGATATAATTGGTTTAGATTTAAAATATTTAAAATTTCTTGTAAAAATTATTTAATTAAAAAAACTCCAAGATTTATGTGTTTATAATAGATTTTCTGAAAATATGAATTTACATAATTTTTTTTGTGAAAATATATTGTGTTTTTATGTGATATAAAATTCGAGTTTTAAATTTGAAACTTCATGTTCCGAATTTTTAACTTTGTTAATTGTTTTATCACACGCAATAGTAATATGCGTTACAAGAGCGGTATGTTGAAGTTTTCATGTTCGAGGAAAAGTTTGAAAAAGCGAAACGTAGTTGAGCTTTTTTAATTTCGGAGAATTGAAAGAAAACATACCGCTCGTGTATCGTACATTATTTTGTGCGAAGATCGTTTATTACATACCTGAAAGAGGAATTTCTAATTAGTTGCAATGAAATCTCCATCTAGGTTTCTGTTCAATGACGGCAAATTTGCAAAACAAAAATATCTTTCTTCAACATTGTTGCTATAAAATGTTTTCTGTGTTTACTATACTCCAGCAGGCCGTGATATACGTCTGTCTTTTTTTTTCCCCCAGTCTATAAATGCGAACTTAAAACAAACGGTAAGGTTATGTAATGATTTATTTTTCATTTTAATATTTTAACAATATTATTTATATAACATATTGCAGTAATAACATCGGCATCTGGAATCTTGTTGATTTTTTCACGGCTTCCTTAATGTTACTTGTATCAGGAATACAATAAGTTTCGCGGAGTTGTAGACTTTACTTAATTTTTGCAAATATTTAAAAACAATAATTAACATTGCAATTTAGGTGAAATTGCAGTGGTAAGTTTCCAATTTATAATTATTACTATGTTAAACGTCTCTAAAAATAATATGTTAAAAGCCTAAAGCAGTAAAATGAATGTCGCGCTTAAGCGGTAAGAAGAGGGAAATTGTTATGTGTGTTACGTTGGGAATACTGAATGTGGTATTTCACACTTACCGCGTATTGGTTCTGTGCGGAAAACAAGCAAATACGCACGATCTCGCACAAAAAGAATATTTAATTACATAGGAATCCGCTCCTTAGTGATAATATTGTTCTCCGTGGCTACATGTCTTTCAAGGCTTGTCCAGTTTTGCTTGGGTCTGTACTTAACTTGAAGGCATAATTAGACCTGCGACGATTAACTCTGTGTTGTCCACACAGTAGCGGGTTTAATTGGGTCGTAGTCTTCAATGTCAATGTTGTGTACACAGTGGCCGCATGGAATTGATCGTCACGGACGTTTCAATTCAGCCCACGTGAGGCGATTTGTCATATTGGCAAGCCTGGACACGTTGGTGGTGACCCCAGAGGTCGAGGTACCTTATTAAACAAAATAATGTTGGGTTCTTGTTGATATTTTAACCCACACGCAGTAAAGGAAATTGTTACAAGGTGCATCTATGGCAACGCAATATAAACCGATAGCATCGTGTGGGATTGCAGCCTTCGGTTTTATCAGCTGGCTTAGTCTACTTTCGTACACTTCTTAGCCCGTTTCTTGGCAACAGATCTGAAGACAAAAGAAAGCTGAATTTTACAGCTGGTTTGGCAAAAGGGATTGCTGTTGCGGATTTTGTAGAAATTGTCGTTTCCTTGTCTTAGACATTAATTACTCAGTTTACTGATTGTAATGATTGTTCACTGGAATAACAACTTAACATACTTTACGTCGTTTTTTGTTTCCAACATATATGGAATCCTTAATAACACATATTCTCTAAAAAGCATTTGTAAGTAAGTAAGATAGTATTTTGGATGAAAATTGTAGAAGTTTTAAAATTTCATACAAGCGTCCCCTTAAATATGTTTAATTCACTGCATTATGCAGATCTTTAAGACAATGCATAGGTAAAATTTTGATCAAAAATGAAAAATTACATTTAATTTTTTAGTATTTTATTATGAATAAACTTTCTATATGAATGTGGCTCTCTCCTCTGGAAAGTTCTAGGGCAACAGGATGATGGTAATGTACAGTTTTTCACATTTGAATATTGAAATTCATTTTTCTCTGATATATTTTTTTTCAGCATTTTGTTGCATTCAAAATCCACTACGCGATAGAGTTTTCATGGAATTGTCTTTAAATTTTCAGAAATTGTGTATAAATACTGAACTAAAAGTCTGATTTGTTTTTCTTTTTTTCATAGCGCTAATAATGATGCGATAGAAAATCTGAAAAATTATAAGTCTCCAGGTATCGATCAAATTCCAGCAGAATTAATACAAGAGGGTGGAAGCGCATTATCTAACGAAATTTATAAGCTTGTACTTGCTATTTGGGAAAAGGAAATTGTACCAGAACAATGGAAGGAGTCCATAATCGTACCTATCTTTAAGAAGGGGGGCAAGACTAACTGTAGTAACTTTCGAGGAATATCACTTTTGTTGACGACGTACAAAATTTTGTCCAATATTCTTTTGAGAAGATGAACTCCATATGTAGATAAAATTATTGGGGATCATCAGTGTGGGTTTAGGCGTAATAGATCAACTATTGATAAGATATTTTGTATTCGTCAGATAATGGAGAAAAAATGGGAGTATAAGGATACAGTACATCAGTTATTCATAGATTTCAAAAAGGCATATGACTCGGTTAAGAGAGAAGTTTTATATGATACTCTTATTGAATTTGGTATTCCCAAGAAACTAGTTCGATTAATTAAAATGTGTCTCAGTGAAACGTACAGCAGAGTTCGTATAGGTCAGTTTCTGTCAGATGCGTTTCCAATTCACTGTGGGCTAAAGCAAGGAGATGCACTATCACCTTTACTTTTTAACTTCGCTCTAGAGTATGCCATTAGGAAAGTTCAGGATAACAGAGAGGGTTTGGAATTGAACGGGTTACATCAGCTGATTGTCTATGCGGATGACGTGAATATGTTAGGAGAAAATACACAAACGATTAGGGAAAACACGGGAATTTTACTTGAAGCAAGTAAAGAGATAGGTTTGGAAGCAAATCCCGAAAAGACAAAGTATATGATTATGTCTCGTGACGAGAATATTGTACGAAATGGAAATATAAACATTGGAAATTTATCTTTTGAAGAGGTGGGAAAATTCAAATACCTGGGAGCAACAGTAACAAATATAAATGATACTCGGGAGGAAATTAAACACAGAATAAATATGGGAAATGCCTGTTATTATTCGGTTGAGAAGCTTCTATCATCCAGTCTGCTGTTGTTCTTTATGGTTGTGAAACTTGGACTCTCACTTTGAGAGAGGAATATAGGTTAAGGGTGTTTGAGAATAAGGTGCTTAGGAAAATATTTGGGGCTAAGAGGGATGAAGTTACAGGAGAATGGAGAAAGTTACACAACACAGAACTGCACGCATTGTATTCTTCACCTGACATAATTAGGAACATTAAAACCAGACGTTTGAGATGAGCAGGGCATGTAGCACGTATGGGCGAATCCAGAAATGCATATAAAGTGTTAGTTGGAAGGCCTGAGGGAAAAAGACCTTTGGGGAGACCGAGACGTAGATGGGAAGATAATATTAAAATGGATTTGAGGGAGGTGGGATATGATGATAGAGAATGGATTAATCTTGCTCAGGATAGGGACCGATGGCGGGTTTATGTGAGGGCGGCAATGAACCTCCGGGTTCCTTAAAAGCAAGTAAGTAAGTGCTAATAATGATCATTATTTTAATTTCCTAGATAATATAAATTACAAAAAGAAAATTCATTAAAAAAAAAAAGTACAAAAGTAACAACAGTTTGTTAAAAACCCCAAATCAGGTTATTTGGTCTTGGGAGGCGAATATTAAATTTATAGATAGACATTTGAAACCGTTCATCGCATGGTCCATATTGATGAAATTTAAATTTAGTAATTAAAAGTTTAATTAAGCAATATCTCTGTTTGGTGTGTTGTATTAACATTGAATTTTCATGATCTGGTAAAAATTAGAAGTTCATTGGTTAATAAATACAAATTTTAGGATTTTCACCGATGCACTGATTTAATGAGAAGAATTATCATCAGCGTGAATGAAATATGAGCTTCGATGGGTTCGTGGCACTCAAAAAGTTGGGAACCATTGCCTTATTGGCTAATAGCTGAGTACACAGTTGAACCCTCGTCAGTGTGTTAGACACTTCACCGGTCACCGGATATGACATCTTCGTCATAAATCTGGGGAAGGGTTGGGGCGATCACCCTTCCCAGTGTTGCGTGAAGTCCAGCTTCGATCTGATTTCCCTGCACAGCGGGGACTGTCCCCCAGTGCATGCTACGCGTCCATGCACGCATTCTTTGTCGGGTTATTCCCATGACGCGGGATTGTGTGTAATCAGGCTTTGATAACTGGTCACCAGACCATAAAGCTTCTATATTAAACAGTTTGACGACTATTTACATTATGGAAATGGTTATCTGTTGCATGCACACGTAAGTGTCAACCTTAGTAGGTTTTCAAAGAGTACTTCATTTGTTACGTTAGCGCTGGATTGTCTTTGATTAGATCGATTAAGAACTAATTACCACTTATTTACCACTACATACGTTTATTTACTTATTTACGTAGTTATTTATTTCTTATTCACTATTTCTTTAGTTATTTAATTCATTATTTATTTATCTGCTCATTTACTTGGTTATTTACTTATTTAGTTATTTGTATATTTACTTATTTATTCATTTAGTCATTTATTTAATTCATTATTTAATTATTTACTCATTTATTTCGTTATTTACTTATTTATTGCGTTATTTATTTAGTTCTTATTTTACTAATTTATTTAGTTATTTGTCTATTTACTTATTTATTCATTTATTTATTTAATTCATTATTTATTTACTCATTTACTTGGTTATTTACTTATTTTTTTACTTATTTGTCTATTTACTTATTTATTCATTTAGTTATTTAATTCATTATTTATTTACTCTTTTACTTGGTTATTTACTTATTTTTTTACTTATTTGTCTATTTACTTATTTATTCATTTAGTTATTTAATTCATTATTTATTTATTTACTCATTTTCTTGGTTATTTACTTTTTTATTTAGTTATTTGTCTATTTACTTATCCATTTAATTATTTAATTCATTATTTATTTATTTACTCATTTACTTAGTTATTTACTTATTTATTGTCTTATTTATTTATTTAGTTCTTATTTACTTATTTATTTAGTTATTTTGTCTATTTAGTTATTTATTCATTTAGTTATTTATTTAATTAATTATTTATTTATTTACTCATTTACTTATTTATTGTCTTAGTTATTTAATTATTTGTGTATTCACTTATTTATTTAGTTATTTATTTAATTCATTATTTATTTATTTACTCATTTACTTAGTTATTTACTTATTTATTGTCTTATGTATTTATTTAGTTCTTATTTACTTACTTATTTAGTTATTTGTCTATTTAGTTGTTTATTCATTTAGTTATTTATTTAATTAATTATTTATTTAATTATTTTCTCATTTACATATTTATTGTCTGAGTTATTTAATTATTTGTGTATTCACTTATTTATTTAGTTATTTATTTAATTCATTATTTATTTACTCATTTACTTAATTATTTACTTATTTATTGTCTTATTTATTTATTTAGTTCTTTAATTACCTTTTTATTTAGTTATTTGTCTATTTATATATTTATTCATTTAGTTATTTAATTCATTATTTATTTACTCATTTACTTGGTTATTTACTTATTTGTCTTATTTATTTAGTCCTTTATTTACTTATTATTTTATTTATTTTTCTATTTACTTATTTAATCATTATTTATTTTTTTACTCATTTACGTGGTTATTTACTTATTTATTGTCTTATTTATTTATTTAGTTCTTTATTTACTTATTTATTTAGTTATTTGTCTATTTACTTTTTTATTCATTTACTTATTTAATTCGTTATTTATTTTTTTACTTATTTACGTGGTTATTTACTTATATATTGTCTTATTTATTTATTTAGTTCTTTATTTACTTATTTATTTAGTTATTTGTCTATTTACTTTTTTATTCATTTACTTATTTATTTAATTCATCATTTATTTTTTTACTCATTTACGTGGTTATTTACTTATTTATTGTCTTATTTATTTAGTTCTTTATTTACTTACTTATTTAGTTATTTGTCTATTTACTTTTTTATTCGTTTACTTATTTATTTAATTCATTATTTATTTTTTACTCATTTACGTAGTTATTTACTTATTTATTGTCTAATTTTTTTATTTATTTAGTTCTTTATTTACGTATTTATTTAGTTATTTGCCTATTTACTTATTTATTCATTTAATTCATTATCTATTTATTTACTCACCTACTTGGTTATTTACTTATTTATTGTCATATTTATTTAGTTCTTTATTTACTTATTCATTTAGCTATTGATTTAATTCATTATTTATTTATTTACTCATTTACTTGGTTATGTACTTATTTATTATCTTATTTATTTAGTTCTTTATTTACGTATTTGTTCAGTTATTTGTTTATTTACATATTTATTATATTACTTAATTTGTTATAATTCATTTTAATGTAGTAGGTACTTTCACCATATAGTTTCTTTGAATTTCTTCTGAAAGAGCGTATTTTTTTTATCGCTGTATATGAGAATATCATACCAAATTTCGTCTTTGTCGTACCTCACTGTAACACTTTAGTGTGCCAAAAGACGGTGTTGTAGGTATCTCAACATGCATTGGCACTTAGCACATTTAGAATACTAGATCTTCAATTGTTCTTCCTCTGACATACGCCGTCAAGCGAGATGTACTGTCTGATTCAAATCGACCTTATACTCAGCCACTTGCTTTTTTTTATAGTAGGTTATTTTACGACGCTTTATCAACATGTTAGGTTAGTTAGCGTCTGAATGAGATGTAGATGATAATACCGGTGAAATGAGTCTGGGGTCCAGCACCGAAAGTTACCCAGCATTTGCTCATATTGGGTTGAGGGAAAATCTCGGAAAAAACCTCAACCAGATAGCTTGCCCCAACCGGGAATCGAACCCGGGTCACCTGGTTTCCTGGCCAGACGCCATGAAAAACTCCAGTCAGATTGGCCGATCATGGGGTTTGAAGCCGGGACCTCCCGAATGCGAGTGTAGTGCGTTACAACTGAGCCATCTCGTTTGACGTCGATTTCATCAATAAAACTTACTACTTTCATAACACAAGCACTAACAAAAATTATCAACATTTAAATTGTTGCCATAGTGACCGTTACAATAGTAATCTGTGTAAAACAAATGAAGTATTGCATAGCGATATAAAGAAATATGCTCTTTCAGACTGTTAGGGTTTCAATTAAGATTTTTATTCGATGTATGGACGTACATACTGACCACCATTTTCTCTTCCGCGGAAGCCAAGTTGCGAACGTTCGTATTTGACCGCACACCTGGGGACTGGGTCGACCTGGATGGCGTAGCCACCAGCTATGGGTTAGGACACAGCGGGCGTGGTCTGGGGACGAATTACATCTTGTGACACAACAGTATTCTCAACGCTCCATAAGTTTCCGTACGAGACATCTTATACACCGCGTTCGCAGGGGAGTACAGTACACGGTTCATCTGGCTGAGAGCACAAGAAATCCAACCATCATCTTTATTATTATTATTATTATTATTATTATTATTATTATTATTATTATTATTATTATTTTGTATTATTTCCACTTTGTTGATGAGTAGGGTCTTGCTTTTGATCCAAAAATACCTGCTATAAAATGGCATCACATTTTTTTTAAATTACCTCAAAATGTAAATGCGCCGTGTATAATTGTGGATCAGTAGGCCTATCTGTGTGTTCGTGGTGGAACCGGTCCAGCATTGCCTCGTCCAAGAAACCACTAAAATCCACTATCAGATTTGCTGACCCCACGATTTGAACCCTGCACCTCCCGAATGCGAGTCTTTATGTTTTACCTCTGGGCCACATTACTCAGTCTTCACAATATGATCAAAAGAAGTTTAAATCAGTCATCATTGTTTAACTTCTCAACGCGGAGGAAGAAAAAAGTTAGCACTCATTTTTATGTTGTGTTTTGTTACTTTATTTATTTACTTATTTATTTATATAATTATTAATTGATTTCTTTATTTATTATTTATTTTATCATTTATTTATTTATATATGTATTAATTTCTTTATTTATTTAGTTATATGTTCATTTATTTACTTATTACCGTAGTTATTTATTTTCTTATTTACTTATTTATTTAGTTATATGTTTATTTACTTATTTATTTTTCTGTTTACTTATTTATTCATTTAGTTAGTTATTTATTTACTTATCTATTTATATACTTATTAATTTCTTTATTTACTTATTTATTTTATCATTTATTTACTTATTTAGTTATTTGTTTATTTATTTATTTATATACGTATTAATTAATTTCTTTACTTATTTAGTTATATGTTTATTTATTTACTTATTTCCGTAGTTATTTTCTTATTTACTTATTTATTGAGCTATTTGTTTACTTATTTATTTCTGTATTTATTTATTCATTTAGTTATTTATTTAATTCATTATTTAGTTATTTATTTACTTACTCATGTATTTGATTATTTATTTTCTTATTTGTTGATTTAATTCATTATTTATTTATTTATTTACTGGTTATTTCTTTTCTTATTTACTTATTTGTTTATTTATTAATTTATTTTCTTATTTACTTATTTATTTAGTTATTTGTTTGTTTACTTATTTATTTTAATATTTACTTATTTATGTATTTATTTGTTTAGTTATTTACTTATTTTATTTATCTATCTTACTCTCTGTCTATGTATTTAGTTATTTACTTATTTATTTATTTATTATTTATTTATTTTTATTTACTTATTTGTTAATTTTTTACTTATTTATTTTTTATTTTCTTATTTATTTATTTTTTATTTTCTTGTTTATTTTTTATTTATTTGTATATTTATTTATTTATTTTTGCTTATTGATTTATTTTTTACTTATTTACTTATTTCTTACTTATTGACTTATTTTTTTATTTCTGTATTTATTTTATTTAAGCTTACTTATTTATTTAATTTTTATTTACTTATTTATTTTTAATTTTTTTACTTATTTTACTTTCTATTTACTTATTTATGTTTTATTTATAAAAATGTATTGTGCAACATAAAATAATATTATAAAATAAATATTATTTCTGTGAAATCCAAACTGTAGGAGACAAAATGATACGGAACTTCTCTATTTATAATATATTCAGTATTTGTCTCTTCTAGCACTGTCATTGAACACCTTCCACTCAGGATATTTATTTTGAAGTTCATGATATTTATCCTCTACACCGATGATCTATCTCTAGCGTTGAAAACCGACGTTTTTGCTTTGCGCCAGGCCGTATGTGGCACGTCTATAATCTGTTGGACAACCCTTAGAGTGGGAGAAAATTGTGCAGGAACCGCAGCGAGGGTGATATTTGGACGACAATTTACGGCTGGAAATGCCACTTGCAACGTGAGGCGCGCTCCAACCTTTCGGAAGGGATGGTGAACGGCATCGAAAGGTCAGCCAGAAGAGATTTCGTGCCGCAAAGCTGCATTATGCTGTGTTCGGAATGTCCAGGATGGGTGAAGCAATTTCTTGTGGCTTCACAAGCAATATTATTGTTCGTTTATGTTTTGAGAGTTACGTCAGTCTTTTGTTGAGACTTTTCTATGAGTTGTCAAGGTAACACATTGTGTTACTTGTATGGGTTGCTTAGTTACGTACGTTATTTCCTTTAAAGGAAGGAAAAATCGGTGCAATTTATTGCCCTGCCTTTCCATTATTCCGGTTATGGTATTTCCAACGGGTTTTACACTTTAAGATAATAATAATAATAATAATAATAATAATAATAATAATAATAATAATAGTCGCCATGGTTTATAGTCGAGAAATTAACACAACTGGATCTTGCATAGTGCTTTCTGCACATATATTCCTTTCAAATTATAATTTCATTAACGACTCTAAGTTGGGTTCTTTTTTTGCGTCCCAAAGTCACCTATTTACAGAGGTTCCGATGATACGGCGCTTTACAGTTAGGAGAAATAATGTAATCGAATTTTTCATTGTTGATTACCTGGTTGGGTTTTTCCGAGATTTTCCCCAACCAAAAGGCAAATGCCGGGTAATATTTTGGCGAATCCTCGGACCTCACCTCATCTCACTACATCTCGCCAAAATATTGTAAAAAATTGCACAAAATTGTAAAAATTGTAGGAAATTACTAAATTGTAAAACTATAAAAATTTGTAAAATTGTAATTGTAATATTGCAAAATTTTGACTTGTTCCACATCTTAAAGCTTCATTACTCATGTAAGATCTACGGAATAAAATGAATGAATGAATGAATGAAAAGGCCTACTTTCTAAACTACCGAGGAAACGGTCATAAACGATCATAAGTTGTTTTCGTTCTGCGTCCCAAAGTCACATGTTTACATCCTTTATAGTCAGTAGAAATAATATAACCGTTCGTGCACAGTGGTTCTCGTGGCCTTTTTCCCCCTCCAACCTGCCGAGGACATAGCTACAAACTATCATAAATTAGCTTTTATCTGCATCCCAATGTCACTTGTTTACAAAGTTCCCAATGCTTTACGTAGAACTGAATGAATATAACCAAATCATGTATGGTACTTCTTGTACTGTAGTCCTATTTCCTTAAAACAATCGAGAATGTAGTCATGAAAGTTCTCTCTGCGTCCCAAAGTCACTTGTTCACAGTTGTTTCACTGTTTTTATAGTCGGGAGAAAGAACATATTTTTGTACATAATTGGGTTATCTCTGCGTCCCAAAGTCACATGTTTACAGAAGATTCAATGTTTTATAGCCAGGAGAAAAATGTAACCGGATTAGGGATAGTGTTTTTAGCAAGTGTTATCTCTTAAAATTACCTTGGACATAGTGATAAACTACCTGAAATTTTGGTCCTCTTTGCGTCCTACAGTCACTTGTTTACAGAGGTTCCAGTTAGAGTAAGTAGCTACAAACTATCATAAATTAGCTTTTATCTGCATCCCAATGTCACTTGTTTACAAAGTTCCCAATGCTTTACGTAGAAGTGAATGAATATAACCAAATCGTGTATGGTACTTCTTGTACTGTAGGCCTATTTCCTTAAAACAATCGAGAATGTAGTCATGAAAGCTCTCTCTGCGTCCCAAAGTCACTTATTTACAGTCGTTTCACTGTTTTTATAGTCGGGAGAAAGAACATATTTTTGTACATAATTGGGTTATCTCTGCGTCCCAAAGTCACATGCTTACAGAAGATTCAATGTTTTATAGCCAGGAGAAAAATGTAACCGGATTAGGGATAGTGTTTTTAGCAAGTGTTATCTCTTAAAATTACCTTGGACATAGTGATAAACTACCTGAAATTTTGGTCCTCTTTGCGTCCTACAGTCACTTGTTTACAGAGGTTCCAGTTAGAGTAAGTCATGCAGTTACTTTCAGTGCAAGGAGCAGAATGGTTGGAAATTATTTGTGTGTGTAATTTCAGGGGAATAACAAGGGGTAGTCGGTGTAATTTGGCAATCTTAACGTCATTGAAAAAATCATGGTCCCATACATAATCAAATAACTTCTATTTATATTCGCATAATAATGGAAAAGTGAAAATTCTGTGCAGTCTTTTATCGTTCGTTTTTCTTATTATTTAAATCCTTCATATTTGCTGTCATTTTCTACCTTTCAGCTTGTGTTATTGCCGTCTTTCTCCCTCCCCTCCATTACTCTGGTCTCTGATGAGTGCTTCCTATTTTGAAGTCAATGCCAGCTCTTCTGAAGCAATATTATTGTGTGGTCATTTCACTAGGATAATCTTGAAGGCTGAGTCAGTCTTTTATTTGCATGCGTTGTCAAGGTAACTCA